>NW_027507686.1:159370016-159575016 GCF_037356315.1 Lithobates pipiens
CCACAAGAATTCAAAATGAATGACAGACTGCAAAAGATAGTAGGACAACCCCCCCCCCCCCCCAAAATTCTTTAAATATATTAATAGTAAAAAGGTTAGGCTATAATGGGGATGGTCATGACACAGCCCCAAATGAGCCACAATGGCTCAAAATTGATATGGCCCAGAAATATTTAGACACTCAACATAAAGGTGAATAAAGCACCTGGGTCAGATGACATTCACCCATAAATCCTTAAAGAATTGCGCTCTGTCATTTCAAAGCCATCGTTTCTAACATTTAGGAACTCTTTAACGACTGGAATAGTACCACTGGATTCTTCTTGTCCACATCAGTGCCTAACCTCACAAATGCGCTTCTGGAAGAATGGTCAAACATTCCCATAGACACACTTTTAAACCTTGTGGACAGCCTTCCCAGAACAGATGCAGCTGTTATAGTTGCAAAGAGTGGGCAAACTCAATATTGAACTCTACGGACTAAGACTGGGTGCCATTAAAGTTCATGTGTGTGTAAAAGCAGGAATTCCAATACTTTTGGTAAAATAGTGTATATAGGCGCAGTTTTACCTGTCTTGAACTCTCTCTACTGCAGTTGAGCAACACAGTTGGGTCACTTCCTCACCTCTAGACTGTGATTGGATAGTGAAGGAGCAGCAACAAATCTGCGTTCTCTCATTCTGTCAATGCGTGTGTAGCACTCTGCATTGTTACTGATTGCAGATTATAACATGGCCACAAGATGGTGGTTTGCAATTCAGTGGGCACAGAAACCAATACAGCCAAGCTAAGAATGTTGGAACTTGTATGCTGCAGACAGGACTTCTCCACTCAGGTAAACTGGAAGAGAACTAGAAATCCCATGTGAGAGAGAAAAAGGGGTAGGAGAATATAAAAAGAAAAGCCCATGAACCTGAAGGTGAGAAGGGTAGAAGAATGGGAGGGAGGCAGGACGTATGACAGAGTGAGGCTGATCAAGCAGACCACAGGCTGGAATGGACTGAGCCATAGAACAGAGAAGAGGATTCCCACATCGCTGATTGTACTGAGAGGCAGGATAATCCCTCCTGCAGGCATACTGTTTGGTCATCGTCATCGGCACCACTACATTTGCGGGAAGATTTTGAGAATGGGGGCCCCCCAGCAGCAATGCCATAGTTTTGCACCACTACCATAAAGGACTGGGTGAGAGGGTTCTTAACCATACCACATGCTACAAACTAATTTGTTGTTATAGTAAGTTATTCAAGTTAAAGTTTCTCACAGCACATACTGTCACATAGAGACACAGGCTCTGTAACCTAATCATTTCTGCGGCCTAGCTCTGTAGCCAAATCATTGCTGGGGCCTATCTGCACTTAAAATAATATAATATAAATAAATGCGGCGCTACCTAAAAATGCATATACATATAAAATAAATAGTAATAGCCAAAATAAATAAAGTGCAAATGAGATACTATCCCACTAAGTATAAATACAGCATGTATAGTGCAAAGAATGAATCTGCATAAATAATCCAAATGCATAAAAATACAAAATTATATAAAGTGAAAATAAGTGAAAAAAAAAAAAATATTTTTAAATTATCAATCCAGTGGTTATGTGTAAAATAGTCAATATTAACAAGTGATTGTCCACAAAAAACATGCACAGAAGGCTGAAAACTTTCAAAAAACAAAGTCCATGCAGAAAGTGCAGAAGTGATTTCCAAAAGTGACAATCCACTGAAAACTTCAGTGCCTATTATGTGCACCACCTATTTCCCCCAGCCTCTCACCTCCAATAGCTGGCAAAATAGGCGCTGTGTATAATCAAAATAGCTGCTGGCTCCTTATTCATCCAGTTTCACTGTTCTACCGCTGTTAGTGTCTCACTGTAAATCACTATGTATACGTAGTACATGTTCTCCCAATTACTCCAGGGTATCCAATAGGTATATAATGAAAGAAGACAGAGGGGCTTTCATGTGTAGTAACTTAGTAACTGCTTTATTATAAAAGAACAAATCCACACTTACATGAGAACACACAGCAGAACATGCAGCAGACGCGAACTTCCGGTTTCGGCCGTAACCGGAAGTAGTATGTCCGACACCCAATTCCTTCCCTGACGCGTTGCGTTACACCACGTAACTTTTTCAAAGGGTAACAGGAAGTAGGTGTCACCAGGATTTATATAGAGTGAGCGCCGTCGCCATAGTAACTCAGGACGGCGGCGCTATGGCAGACTATTATGTAAATCACAATGGTTATAAGATCAATGTTCAATATATTCCAGGACCTATCTGCACTTGCCATCCATTGAAGTACCAAACATAAGATGTAATTCATAATGCCTTCTGTCACCTGAGTAGGCAGGAACTGTGAATGTACTGTATATTATCTCAGGCTTACTCCATCCAAGGAAGCCACAAGTTCCACAAGTCAAGTTCCACACTTTAAGGGACACATTAACGTCCTTACAGGTTATCTTAACGTCCTTACAGGATGTCTCCAATTTACAAGCTGACCTCAATGCTCTGTCTAATTGGGCGACTATGTGGCAGATGAGGTTTAACGTTGAGAAATGTAAAGTTATGCACTTGGGGGCTAAGAATATGCATGCATCATACATTCTAGGGGGAGTACAACTGGGGGAATCCATAGTGGAGAAGGATCTGGGGGTTTTGATAGATCATAAGCTCAATAATAGCATGCAATGCCAAGCTGCGGTTTCCAAAGCGAGCAAAGTCCTTTCCTGTATTAAGAGAGGTATGGACTTCAGAGAGAGAGATATCATTTTTCCCCTGTTCAAATCATTAGTAATCACCTCATCTGGAATTCAGTTTTGGGCACCAGTTCTCAAAAAGGATATCGGGGAACTGGAGAAAGTGCAGAGAAGGGCAACCAAACTGATAAGAGGCATGGAGGAACTCAGCTATGAGGAAAGATTAGAGGAACTGAATTTATTCACTCTTGATAAGAGGAGATTAAGGGCGGATATGATCAACATGTACAAATATATAAGGGGTCCATATAGTGAACTTGGTGTCGAGTTATTCACTTTACAGTCAACAAAGAGGACAAGGGGGCACTCTTTACGTCTAGAGGAAAAGAGATTTCATCTTCAAATACGGAAAGGTTTCTTCAGAGTAAGAGCTGGGAAAATGCGGAATAGACTCCCTGCAGAAAAAAATCAAATAGATGATATTGCGCTACCCTAAAACTAAAATACAATACCTAGTGCATAAATATCCTATGTGAATACTTCGACAAGTTTAAAGAATGCACACCACCTAAAATAAATAAATGTGTCAGTATTCTACTATCAAGAAATAAATATAAAGTGTCTGGTGCATAAGTAAATAAATGCGCAACAGGCTGTATTACAAAAGTGTAAACCCCCCAAAAATCTTCATGGGGAAGCAGCAAAAATAAGTAAATAAATCAAAAAGTGGCATTAATCCATATTCACATAAAAAACTCTATAGAGATAACAAAATCTCCAAATGTGCAAAAAACGTGCAGCAAGCTTCTCTTGAATCAAAATCCAATCAAGTACATTAAAAATATATAAAAACGTGAATCACACAGTGCAAATCAGCAAAATGCAGTCTATAGGTGAACTGAGATGAGCTGGATGAACAATGGCTCATTAAGTGCTTCTCCAAGTGACAAGTGAAAGGAAAAGTTAATATCCCTTTTGTACCTCTTCAGTGCTCACAGCACACCAGGTGAAATGGCCCCTTACCTTACTGCTGAAAGGTAAACAGCAGGTTAAAAAAGGTTGAAGGATCCAGGGGATGTATCCCTATTCCTGGCAGATCATACTCTCCCCTATGGCTGATGCTAATGCCACGTTATTTTTCTTAAGGATCACTTTGACCAGTTCCACTTAGACAGTTCCCACAGACTCAAGATGAGCAGGTGGACCTGCAGAGGTGGTTCTGGCCAGCTCAGTGGATTGCTTTAAGAAGGGTCTGGATTATTTCCTAAGTGTACATAATATAACTGAGTACTAAAATTTATAGGTAAAGTTGATCCGGGGAGAATCCGATTGCCTCCCGGGGGATCAGGAAGGAATTTTTTCCCCTGCTTTAGCAAATTGGATCATGCTCTGCTGGGGTTTTTTGTCTTCCTCTGGATCAACTGTGGGTAGAGAATTGGGTATATGGGATTGTATGATATTATTATTTTTATTTTTTTTGTGGTTGAACTGGATGGACTTGTGTCTTTTTTCAACCTGACTAACTATGTAACTATGTAACTATGTAACATTACTGCTAAATTCTGCCTTTACCTTTCTTCAGTTTGAACAACGTTTAGAACCTCCTGACATCATCTAAAGTAAATTCCCAGCTTGTTGCCTTCATTAAAGGGGAACTCTGCTGAGGTGTTACTATCTCTAGGGAATTTAATTTTGCATTAAAGGGGATTACACCTCCATTGTGTACCTAGTTCCTAGTTCCTCTACGGTTTCCTCAATCACTGGGAGGCAGCTATCTGATTTTATGCTGGTATCCCACGTGACTTTCATGACCATCTTGTGTCAGGCTGGGTTTATTTACGACCCTGGATCTCAGGTTTGTCATGCATTTTTGTGAGTTGCAGAGTAGGGACATGATACCCATCTGTCGGGGGCAGTGTTTAGCATCAGGGAAAGGTTCCAGGGCAGGGGCGGATCCAGAGTCTAGTCTCGGGAGGGGCACTGCCAGAAAATAAGTTTTTTTTTGCGGGCAATTTATCGGGGACATGGCTGGTGCTAGCGTTTCAATCATGACGGCACCATGGTTAATATGGTGTCAGGATGTTGGAAGCGCATTATTTCTATTATTACATTGTTATATAGAATGTTATATAAAATGAAATGGTTCAACTCACCATAATGCAGAATCAGTGAGAGCCCAGAGTGTGTCACCCGTCACCAGTTGCAGATCGTCACTTGCCATGCCACACGTTGTGGACTGTCACTTGCCACGCCACCTGCCACCAGATGCCGATTGTCACTTGCCACGTCACCTGCCACACGTTGCAGATTGTCACTTGCCACCAGATACGGATTTCCACGTCACCTGCCACACATTGCGGACTGTCACTTGCCACGTTACCTGTCACACGTTGCAGATTGTCACTTGGCACGTCACCTGCCACACGTTGCAGATTGTCACTTGCCACACCATCTGCCACCAGATACAGATTTCCACGTCACCTGCCACATGTTGCGGACTGTCACTTGCCACGTCACCTGCCACATGTTGCAGATTGTCACTTGCCATGTCACCTGCCACACTTTGCAGATTGTCACTTGCCACGTCATCTGCCACCAGATACGGATTGCCACTTGCCATGTCACCTGCCACACATTGCAGACTGCCACTTGCCACATCATCTGCCACATGTTGCAGATTGTCACTTTCCACGTCATCTGCCACCAGATACGGATTTCCACATCACCTGCCACACGTTGCGGACTGTCACTTGCCACGTTACCTGCCACATGTTGCAGATTGCCACGTCACCTGCTACACGTTGCGGATTGTCACTTGCCACGTCACCTGCCACCAGATACAGATTGCCACTTGCCATGTCACCTGTCATTTGTTGCCAATTGTCACTTGCCACGTCACTTTCCTGCTGTCGGGGCGGAGGGAGTGATTGTGATGAGTATGGACAAGATGGAGGGATGAGGTGATGCAGGTAGGAGGGGCCAGCACACTCAACACACTCAGGGGCGGACGCATAAAGGGAAGATTGCTGGCGCTCTGCCTCTGTCACACAGTGCCCCTATAGTGTCATATTTTGCTCCCCATCACAGAATGCTCCGGAAGTGATGTTGCAGCCAGAAATTTAGCACTGCGCATGCACGATGCGTTCCAAACACTTGCACCATGCGTTTCAAATGATTTGCAACAATGCAGACCAGTGAAACAGTCCGATAATGTCAGAGAAGTGAGGGGAGGTAATCCCCTCCCTGAGCCACAGTTACCTGCTCTCTCTCCGCCGCTCTGTCTAAAGTTAATGTCACGATTACCTCCCCTCACTTCCGTGACATTATCCGACGGTTTCACTGACCTACATTGTCGGAAACCCTCTGAAACGCATGTGTAAGCATTTGGAACGCATCGCGCATGCGCAGTGCTAAATTTCTGGCCGCAACGCCACTTCGGGAGCATTCTATGATGGGGAGCAAAATATGACACTACACCGCTCCTCCAGGCAGCTCCTGTCACGTGACGTCGGCTCTGAGTCTGAGACTCCGAGTCTGACGTGAGTCACGTGACTGTCTCAATGACATCACTCGTTGCTAGACGCCAGGCGGGCAGGCGCTAGCAACGAGTGCAGGGTTGCCAAGCCAACGGCTCAGCTCCACCCACCTCCTAGCTCCTCCTGGTCCAGTGCCGCCGTGTAATACACCAGAGTCTCTCTCTCTCTCTGCGCCGCTGATCGCTGATGAGACAGAGAGAGAGACTTGGGCATAGCAGCGCTGCAGCCTGCAAGTCAGTCGGTGACAGTGTGATATTTTCGGGGGGGGCAATTGTCCTGTTGCCCCCCCCCTGGATCCGCCCCTGTTCCAGGGGAGTAGAGAAAGTGCAGGAGCACGTTATTCTTCCTGGAAGCCTCCCCAGTTGGGTATGTACCATCCAGTTCGTATTCTGCTTCTCGTAACAGACGCTGTCAGCACCTCTGACCCTTCAATCTTGTGAGTGTTCCCAGTTGGGTTGCCTTCTTGCCGGATCTGTTGTGTATTGCTGGACTTTTGTTACAATATATTCCTGTTACTGACTTTGGACTCTGTGTGTTTTATACACGCCGCATCATGCCGCACCTACCCACATGAATGTTTGGAGTAATCCTGCTGCTGGAGGTCCTGGGAATAAGGAGCTATGTAGAGGAAAAGCAAATAGAATGAGTAAATTGATGCCTAGAAAAGAAGTATCAGAGGTGACTCTGCTGCTGGAGGTCTTGACGAAAAAGAGCAGACAAAGGCTAGTGGCCAAGTTAGGAGGATCATGGAGGTTGCTTAAAAGAGAATCCTAAAGGTACAGAATGCTGGTGTCAGCTTGAGGGTTCTATGTCTGTACTGAAGTGCTCTAGATATTGGAGTCTGTGTATGGAACTCTGTTTTGAGTATCTGTAATCCTGTGCTCATTTGACCACATTTTTGACCATTTACTACTGAATAAATCTATCTTTAATTCTTAGTGACTGGCATGCAATTCTTTATGTACCTCATTTTTAGACATGAGATTCCTCACATGCCTCTGGGGGTCATGGGGGTGCTACATTATATTAGAATAGTAGTTTTCTAAAGCTAACTACAAATAATTAGAGGGGCGATGGTTGTGGGGGGGGGGGGGGGGGCAAGTTGGAATGCCTGAAGTTCAGCTTTATTTAATTTTACCAACTCATAAGGCATTTTTAAAGTTGTCTTATGTCGATAAACCCAGTTATCTGTTTTTATTACATTTCATATTTACAACCTGGAAAGATGACTTTCAAAAAAAACTGGAGGTGTCTGTGCTCCTGGCAGATACCTGTTATTTGTTAGTGCTGATTAGAAAACAAAAAATATTATTCTTCGTTGTTCTACCATATACTGCTATGGGCAACAGAGACACTTCCCTTCAATTCATATGAATAAGTCCTTCTGTAAATAATGCAAAATATTTATTATGCAGAAACGCTAGACTTGATGCAGTATATGAAATCTATTATGATAATTGTATTACTTGTGCTCTGTTTAATTCTCTTTTTACTAACCACTTTTTATGATTTTAACAGTTGAAATGCAAAAAAAAAAAATCTGTATTTTATATATTAAAACATACCTAGCATGCAAAATTTAAAAATATGTATCTGTTGTGAACACTGTCCCCACTCACTGTTTATTAACAGCTCAAACATGAACCATGTGAAGCTTTAGAGCAAGAGTATGCAGTACAGAGGCCTTAAACCTGCCATGGTCCCCAGATGTATAGTATATGCTTTAAAAAAAATAGGCTGGCTACAAAATTATAAATAGCTGCAAATATTCTTATCTACCTAGAATGTAGCAACATCATAAAATACCACAAAAAGACCAATATAAATAAACTATGTGGATATAACATTTTTAAAAGCCAAGAGTGTTTCATCAACTTCAGCAAAAAAAATTTCAGATTGAAATGGAATAAGGGCTCCATTACCTCTTAGTGGCCCATTAAACACACATTTTGTGTTAAGGTAACTGTTCATTTGAATGGGCTTACTGATGCACCAAAAACACAAGCAAGTGATATTCAGGTGTGCTTATTAATTATAATAATGCGTTACTGTCTGCTGTGGTGTGCTACAATGCAGACGTGTTGGGAACGATGCGCTAGGGAGCCATACAGAATGAATGGCACTACAGCACAAGAACATGCATAACTGTTTTAATCTGATGTAACATAACTGTAAAAACCCCTTGCATTGTCATAGTTTGTTCTAACCCCTCACTATTGCTGTTCAGCTTTGTCTGTATTTACAGGTGGGGAAAAATCCTTAATAATATAGAAGGAAACCTACTGCAGGAAACGAGTGCTCGGAGACCTAACCGTAATCTGATGGCCCCCAAATTTTGCCCCTTTCCTTACACATTCTCTCCTACACATACTGTCCACAGTCATACCCTACGCACTCTTCTGCTGCATGCATTGCCCATCACCATACCCTCTGCATGTATCTCTTGCACACACTGCCCACCCATGTACCCTCCGCATTCCTCTCCTGGTCACAGTGCCTGTTGTCATATCCTCTGTTACTCTCCTTCACATACTGCCAGTCATTATACCCTCCATACTCATCTCTTGCACATACTGCCCACCTCAATCATTTGTCTAAATATAAATTCAGACATTTTTTTTATTATTCAGACATTCGGATGTATCTGAATCTCTAAAAGAAATAGTAACGAATTTTGTTGAAATTAATTAAATTTTATTACGTATTCCTTTATAAAGAATTCCAAATTTTCGGAACAATTTGAATTTGGATCGGCCAAAAAATGATTGATTGACTAAATTCTGTGTGAAGAATAGCTAGTTTGTTAAGGAGCGGGTCTGGAAGACGGCTGCCGCATCCACAACAACCTATTGTTGTAAATATGTTGGCGGATTTATGTAGGATATTATATTATTATATCCCTTTCATGACTCAGGCCGCGTACACACGGGCGGACTGTTCGCCCAACTTTGTCCGTCCAACAGTTTCGGCAAACAGTCCGCTCAAAATTAGCATGGACGGACATGGCCACACACGACGAACGAACAGTTTGCTGAAACCGTGCGCGATGACGTATGTCACGTACGACGGGACTAGAAATAGGAGGTCCAAGACACAGCAAAGCACCCTTTGGGCTCCTTCTGCTGACTTTGCGTTAGTAGAAGTTTGGTTAGAGACGATTCGCGCTTTTCAGACTTCAGCTTAATTTGTCCGTTCACTGCGGCGCAGTCTACCTGTGAGGTTTGTATCTGTCTTTCGGTACGCGTGGATCAGTTGTACCTGTTATTAGGCGCTTCTGGTCCGCTCGTTTCTGGGTTTCAGGTCGTTCTTCATAGGTCTGGCTGTTCTTCAGTGCGTTCAGTTGAGCTTGTCTGTCCAGCCGACCGTTTCAAAGCCATGGAGTGTGGACGTACTCGGGAACGAGTTCGTGCTATATGGGGGCTTGGTGTTGGGGTTAATACTTTGACCCGAGCCCAGTCTGTGAACAGGGTGAGGAGGAGTTCATGGACAAAGAATTGGTTGCGCCAGCGTGACCAATTCTCTCATATGTCTTTACTCCGTGAGATCCGTGAGAATAATCCTGATGATTTCAGGAATTATCTCAGGATGACGGACCCCGTTTTTCACCGTCTGCTGGCTTTGCTGACCCCTTATATCAGCAGGCAGGATACCTGCATGCGGCAAGCCATCACTCCGGAGCAGAGGCTCGTCGCCACGTTGCGCTACTTGGCGACAGGGAGAAGCCTTCAGGACCTCAAGTTCTCGACAGGCATCTCCCCCCAGGCTCTGGGGATCATTATTCCAGAGACCTGTTCTGCCATTATTCGGGTCCTGCAGAAGGACTATATTAAGGTAAGTTTGTTATTTTAATATTGCATTGTATGTTTGTATTAATTTCATCATGACTTTTAATATCCATGACAGGAATATGATGTGAATGTCCCCTTTATATGAATGCATGCACTTTTTTTTATATTTTTTTTTTTGGTGTCATTTTTTTTTCTTTAAATGTTTTTTTTTTTTTTTCTTTAAATGTTTTTTTTTTTTTTTTTTTTTGTGTCATTTTTTTTAGCATTTTACCCTTTTTTGTGTATACATCCTGTGTGTGGAGAGAGAGAGAGATAGATAGATAGATAGATAGATAGATAGATAGATAGATAGATAGATAGATAGATAGATAGATAGATAGATAGATAGATAGATAGATAGATATAGATAGATAGATAGATAGATAGATATAGATAGATATAGATAGATAGATATAGATAGATAGATAGATAGATAGATAGATAGATAGATAGATAGATAGATAGATAGATATAGATAGATATAGATAGATAGATATAGAGAGAGAGAGATAGATAGATAGATAGATAGATAGATAGATAGATAGATAGATAGATAGATAGATAGATAGATAGATAGATAGATATAGAGAGAGAGAGAGAGATAGATAGATAGATAGATAGATAGATAGATAGATAGATAGATAGATAGATAGATAGATAGATAGATAGATAGATAGATAGATATAGAGAGAGAGAGAGAGTAGATAGATAGATAGATAGATAGATAGATAGATAGATAGATAGATAGATAGATAGATAGATAGATAGATAGATAGATAGATATAGAGAGAGAGAGAGAGATAGATAGATAGATAGATAGATAGATAGATAGATAGATAGATAGATAGATAGATAGATAGATAGATAGATAGATAGATAGATAGATAGATAGATAGATATAGAGAGAGAGAGAGAGATAGATAGATAGATATAGAGAGAGAGAGAGATAGAGAGAGAGAGATAGATAGATATAGAGAGAGAGATAGATAGATAGATATAGAGAGAGAGATAGATAGATAGATAGATAGATAGATAGATAGATAGATAGATAGATAGATAGATAGATAGATAGATATAGAGAGAGAGATAGAAATATGGATTGTCAACTCATTAATTTAATTATCCCCCCCACTCAAATTTGTTTCATGTGTTGTATACTTAGTAATTAGTCCCCCCCCCACCCCACTTACCCACCTAATTTATGTCCCCTGGTCCATCAGAGGGCTGATTAATCTGTTAATTGGTCCGCCTATTTATATTTTTTTTTGTTTTGTGTCACTTTTTTTTTTTTCTTTAAATGTGTTTTTTTTTTTTTTTTTTTTTAGCTTTTTACCTTTTTTGTGTATACATCCGGTGTGGAGAGAGAGAGAGAGAGAGAGATATAGAGAGAGATATATAGAGAGAGATATATAGAGAGAGATATATAGAGAGAGATATATAGAGAGAGATATGGATTGTCAACTCATTAATTATTCCCCCCACTCAAATTATGTTCATGTGTTGTATACTTAGTAATTAGTCCCCACCCCACTCAAATTATGTTCATGTGTTGTATACTTAGTAATTAGTCCCCACCCCACTCAAATTATGTTCATGTGTTGTATACTTAGTAATTAGTCCCCACCCCACTCAAATTAGGTTCATGTGTTGTATACTTAGTAATTAGTCCCCCCCCCACCCCACTTACCCACCTAATTTATGTCCCCTGGTCCATCAGAGGGCTGATTAATCTGTGAATTGGTCCGCCTACTTTTTTTTTTTTTCTTGGCAGAAAACAAATTAGCAAGATTTCTGTTTAACTGTTGTTCCAAAATGTTTTTGAATTTTCTTTGTTATGAATTGTTTTTATTTAATGACAAATTTTTTTTTTTTTTTTTTTTTTTTGTTTCAGCTTCCTTCAACGCCACAGGAATGGCAGACTGTGGCTTCCCAGTTCGCTGCCCGTTGGGACTTCCCCAACTGCGGAGGGGCCATCGACGGGAAACATGTGAGGATTGTGCCCCCACCCCATTCGGGGTCCTACTATTGGAATTATAAGGGGTTCCATAGTGTGGTGCTAATGGCGGTGGTGTCGGCACAATGTGACTTCCTTTATGTGGATGTGCGGAAGAACGGCCGGATGTCTGACGGAGGAGTCTTTAGGCAGACCGAGTTCTGCCACCGTCTTACCACTGGTGGCCTGGACTTGCCACCAGATGCCGAAAATGTGGAGGGGCTCCCGTTTGTTTTTCTGGCTGACGAAGCGTTTGGTCTGAGTGAACATCTCATGAGACCCTTCCCCCAAAGGACCCTCACCCCGGAGAGGAGGATTTTTAATTACCGGCTGGCCAGAGCAAGAAGGGTTGTGGAGAGTGCCTTTGGCATTATGGCCAGCCGGTTCCGTCTGTTGCTGACAGCCATCAACCTGGCAGAATATAAACTCAACTATGTTGTTCTGTGCTGCTGCATTCTGCACAATTTTTTAAGGAAATTTTCTGGTAACCAGTACCTGCAGCCTATTGGGCCTGAGGCCGGACTCAGGCTTCCAGAACTGACAGGGCTGGATCATGCCCTTCCTGGCTTAGCCCCCCAAACAGCACGTGAGGTGCGTGACCGCTATGTCAGCTATTTTAATGGTAGGGGGGCTATTCCAATGCCAGCTGACCAATAAAAAAAATATTTTTCTTGAAATATGTCTTGTCTGTTCAAATTTTTAAGTTTGGTTCTTGTTTGCTTTTCACGTTGCTTGTATCCTACATTGACCTAATTCAGGGATATGCAATTGGCCAACCTCCGGCTGGTGCAAAACTACAAGTCAATCATGCCTCTGGGTCTCATGCTTGTGGCTGTCAGTCTTGCTATGCTTCATGGGACTTGTAGTTCTGCAACAGCTGGATTTCCACTAATTGCATATTCCTGTCCTAGTGCATTTGTATAGCAAAGTGGTTTTTGACAATAGGAAATAAGGCCCTTTGTGACAGAAAACACAAAATGACTTTACAAACTGGTATTGAGTATTGAAAGAAGTAGACACACACATTTTTTTATTTTTTTTGATTTTTTAATAGTGCACATTCAAACCAGTGCCTCCTATTTCGATCTTTTTTTTTGTGTTTTTTTTTTTAATTTTTTTTTTTTTTTTTTGGGAAATTGGTTTTTTAAAAAAAAATTTTTTTATATTTTTTTTTTTGTTTTTAAAAATTATTATTATTATTTTTTTTTTTTTTTTTTTGGTAAACATAGAAACATATAAATATATCAAAAATACAATTATCACAAAAATTTAAAATAATAAAATCAGATTTTTAACTATTTACATAAAAGGGGTAAAGCCAAATTTTGAAGATGCACACCAAAAATTGGTAATGTCAACATGTGCTATGTACCATCATGAGTGATCAATGGACGTGTTTGGTGTGTGCAATCCCTTCCTCTCTCATACTAGAAGGAGGAAGGGTTTGCAAACACCAAATGCGTCCATTGCGATCCTCTGATGGCACATAGCACATGTTGACACACCGTGTGCATCTTCAAAATTTGGCCTCTAAAAAGCTTGTAAAAACCTTAAAAACTTTTGGGCAAGGAAATGAAGGACATGATCGATTGTGGTTTAGGGGAAAAGGGGCTTATATTCTCCCTAAAACATCGATCATGTCCTTCATTTCCTGCCTCATAGGGACCAGCTGTTGTTGAATGCCCAGGATTCGTTGTTGCGTGGCCAGGATTTCTTGTTGCATGGCCTGGATGTTGGTCTCCATTAAGTCGATCCTGGCATTCCAGACCATGATCTGCCCTATCAGCCTCTGGGCACTTTCCGCTGAAAAGGGCTCCGCAGCTTCTCCTACCACCACCAGATCATCACCTAAAAACATGTGTAGATAAAAAATTGGTTAAAATATACAGCCATTAATTGTTTACCTTAAGCTGGGTTGTCAGACACTCACTTTCACTTTGTGGGGTGTGTAACTCCACCTGCTCTTCCTCCTCCACATCTAGCCCTGGGCTGGGCTCATCCAGTGGAGCTACGGAGCTTGGTCCAGCGGAGGATACCGAGCTCCGTAGCTCCCTCGCAGATACAGGACTGGGCAGCTCCAATACCGACGCAGGGCTGGGGTTGGGGCTGGGGCTGGGGCTAATTGCCCAATCAGGCTGGCGAGGTCGGGGGGTCCTGGGCTGCTCCGCCTCTTGTCTGAGTCTTTGTTTCCCTATGAGAATGAAAAAAATAAATAAAAAATAAAATACTTTTAAGCATAGTGATATTTGAGTTCAGAAATTTGAATATGAAACATTGGTTTGAAGTGGTGTAAAATTATTAGCTGGTTATTACAAGATCCTAGTTTAATACATCCTTAAAATGACTTTTTTTTAGTTGGGCTGTGTTCAGACTGCTGCGATGTGTGAACGCTGCAAATCTACTGTGGTTTCACGCATCGCATGCGGAGTTCGCACTGCCCTATGTGACCTGCTGGGAGTATCAGTGTAAAGTTTTATTGACACCTCCAAATTAGTTATCACTTCACAGTGCAATCTTTAAACTCGGACAGGAATCGGACCACATGGTGTGAACACCCATGTGATCCGATTTGGCTGTGGACTAAAAAAAGGGCCATGTACAAGTTTGGTCCGGATGCGATGTAAATTCAGCCATACTATATGCATGGCTGAAATCGCATCACACAGAGATCACATGTGATTTGCACTGCAGTGCGGTGCAAATCACATTTGATCTCGTACATTGCAGCAATGTGAACCTAGCCTTTAACCAAACTGTGATACTTTATATCTTTTGTCCAAGTTTCACAGACGGACACACTCGAATCAACGCCTGGAGTACCTGTGTGTGATTATGTCAAAAATGTTCTATGAAGGCCCAAACTACACTTATAAATGTTTCCTAGTCCAGATGTTGAACCAGCATTTTATCTATCTATCTATCTAATTTTTTTAATTGAGTCTACATTGCACTGAATAAATTTATGAAACTTTATTAAAAATTTATATCCTATAAACTGAGCGTGACAATTCAGTTTATCATGAAAAAAAAAAAAAAAAAAAAAAAATAACTAATTAAAATCTAATCCAACACCAGATAAATTTACACCATACACAAATTCATGCTATTTACGCCCACATATACGAACAACCATATGCGCCATATTTTCATAAACTACCTACACGAACGATTACGATCTAATCCGCCAGATTTACACCGCCCACACGAACGATTAATATAAATCCGCCAGATTTCCAGTCACTATCTACATGAACGATTACGATCAAATCCGCCAGTTTACATACACTATCTATACGTACGATTACGATCAAATCCGCCAGATTTCCAGTCACTATCTACATGAACGATTACGATCAAATCCGCCAGTTTTACATACACTATCTATACGTACGATTACGATCAAATCCGCCAGTTTTACATACACTATCTACACGAACGATTACGATCAAATCAAACGATTATCTCCGACAGTCACGAGAAACGCGGAGTTTACTCACTTTTTTTCAGGACCTTTTTGATGCGGTCATATTGGTCCGGCTCCCTGGACTTGATGTCCGACCATCTTTTCTGCAGCTGGTCCTTTCCTCTCCGTACCCCGAATTTTGACTCCAAGGCTGTGACCACCTCGTCCAAGATGGCGCTTTTCCTTACATTTGGTTTTGGGTAAGGGCCATGTTCCCCATCATAATCCTCCCTTTGAAGGATAGCTACCATCTCCACCATCTCTTTGAACGCCATATTGGTGGCCTTATATCTCCTCCTTGCTTGGGGCCCACGGCTTTCCTCCACGCTGCTCACGCTGCTAATTGAGCTTGCATCCGCCATTTTCCACTCTCATACACCCACAGCGGAAGGAGGGTAAAAGGGGCGGGGAAACACGGTCGCAAGGAACGTCAGGGGCGGGCGACGCAGGCGGAGCCTGAGCGCGCGCGCCGTGTATAAAGCGGTACCACGAGGCCGTACGCTTGTCCGAACGGGAGCAGCGAGTGCTACACGCGACGGTAAGATAGTTATCATTTTATTTTCGGTTAATTTAAAGCCTGCGTTAGGGATATCCATATTGAATTTTATTCTTATTGATGTTTAATTGATTTCTATGTGGGTTGGTGGTTGAGTGGGCTTGGTGTTTTGTGTGGTAGTGTGGGGGTGGGTGTATAGGGGGTGGGGCTAGTGTGTGTGTGTGTGTGTGTGTGTGTGTGTGTGTGTGTGTGTGGGGGGGGGGGGGGAGTGGTTGTGTGTGTGGGGGGGGGGGCAGTAGTGTGTGTAGAGTGTGTGTGTGTGTGTGTGTGTGGGAGGGGTAGTGTGTGTGTGTGTGTGTGTGTGTTTGTGTGTGTGTGTGGGGGGGGAGTGTTTGTGTGTGGGGGGGGGCAGTAGTGTGTGTGTGTGTGTGTGTGTGTGTGTGGGAGTGTTTGTGTGTGTGGGGGAGGGGTAGTGTGTGTGTGTGTGTGTGTGTGTGTGTGTGTGTGTGGGTGAGTGTTTGTGTGTGTGTGGGGGGGGAGTGTTTGTGTGGGGGGGCAGTAGTGTGTGTGTGTGTGTGTGTGTGTGTGTGTGGGAGTGTTTGTGTGTGTGTGGGAGGGGTAGTGTGTGTGTGTGTGTGTGTGTGTGTGTGTGTGTGTGTGTGTGGGGGGGGGGGGGGGTAGCGTGTGTAGTAGTGTGTGTCTCGCCTACATTGTCACAATATAGTGTGCATTTGGTCTGACTTTTTTTTTTTTTTCTTTTCAGAAAATGAAAAAGTATAGTGCAGACCCCTTTAAAGAGGAGGCCTTCCTCTCCACCTTTATAGATCTAGTGGAGTCCCACAGCAATCTGTGGGATACAAAACACCCCCAATACCCAATCCATGCTGCCCGGAAGAAGACACTGGAGACAGTTTTGGCGTTTGTGAGAACCCGAGTCCCCCAGGCAGACACTACCTTTGTGAACGCCAAAATTCAGAACCTGCGTAGCGCGTATAGGCGGGAGCAAAGAAAGATCCTAGAGTCCCAAACATCAGGATCAGCAGCAGGTCAGGTCTATGTACCTAGGCTGTGGTATTATGACAGGCTGCGTTTTCTGGATGACACGTCAGAAGCCAGGCAGTCACTTTCGACTCTTCCGTCTACCCGTCCCTCCACCCTTCCCTCCGCCTCAGGTGAGCCATCCCTGGAAGATCCAGACCCTTCCTTGCTGGACGAAGTTGATGCGCCCAGCTGGAGCCAGGTATATTTTAGTTTCTAAAGTTTGGATTGCTCAAATATTAATGATGTCAAGTTCAATGTTTGAATTGCTTCCAAATCTAGGATTTCATCACAAATTAAATTAGATAGAAGGATACAGTAGTTTCCACAAATGTGGCTCAAATCTTAATGAACTGATGGAAAAATGATGGTGTCAAAATGATAGCCTTTTGTATTTCAAGACAAATGTATTTGCAAGTGAGAACTGTAAAATTGTTAGTGATTGATGATTTCTAAATATAGACATATTTTAGTTATTGATTGCTTTGTTTTTTTACACAGGATGAGCTCACCCAGGAGGAGGCCGGGACCAGTGGTATGGAGGAGGAGGCCGGGACCAGCCACACGCAGGAGCTAGCTGGGCTCAGCAGGAGTAGGACTGAGAGCCAGGTCCCTCCCCTCCGCCTAGCCAGCAAAAGGCCCAGGAGGATGGGCCGTACAGAGGAGGAGTCCTTGGTGCTGATACGGCAAGCCACCCAGATTTTGACCAAACCCCCCAATCCGCAGGAGGCCTATGCCACTTATCTGGCTAGCAAGCTCCAAGAAATGGACAAACCCCAAAGAGACATGTGTGAGGCAATCTTCTTTGATGCCATACAACTGGGTCTGAAGGGTGAGCTCACACCCACCACGAAGCTCTACAAAACAGACCCTACTGCTCCTCATCCTCCTCCTCCTCCTCCTCCTCCTCCTCCTCCTACCACAACTCCACCACCAGAGGCACAGCCTCCAGCGAAGCGTGGAGGGAAGGCTAGACGGAAGAGTCGCAAGTGACTGCCTGGCTTCAGTCTGCTCTGAAAGAAGACGCAGGCTGTTGTAGTACCACAGTCTGGGGACATAGATCTCATCTGCTGCTGTTCCTGGTCTTTGGGATTCTAGGACCTGGTTGTGCTCCCTATGTACATGCTACGCAGGTTCGGAATTTTGGTGTCCACTCACTTGATGTGTGCCTGGGGGACAAAAGGCTTCACAAACGTCAAAATTGTCTCCAGTGTTGCCTCCCTTTTGATTTATTTTGGTTATGAGGAAAAAAAAAAAATTTTGATTTAAAAAAAAAATTGTATGTTTTATTTTTTTTTATTTTTTTTTTTCAATATTTTTGTATAATTTTGGGTTAAAAAAAACAAAGTTTATTTGTGAGTAGGCAGATACATGTCAAAAGACTCTGGGGGTTATTTACAAAACACATGTTCATGTAAATATGCTAACTTCAAGTGCAATTTTTAAAGCACTGCAAGTGCACTTGGAAGTGCAGTCGCTGTAAATTTGAGGCTTAACATTTGAAATGAGGGGAAGCTCTGCTGATTTTGAACATGCAATCATGTGTAGGCTAAAATGATGGTTTGGGTATCTATCTATCTATCTATCTATCTATCTATCTATCTATCTATCTATCTATCTATCTATCTATCTATCTATCTATCTATCTATCTATCTTCTACTTGCATAGTCCTGCTTGGCCCAAAAAAATGAAAGTCCATCTTGTTTCAAACCCCCCACCCAAAAAAAAACCAAAAAAAAAAAAAAAAAAAAAAACAATAGTAGTTCCAAAAATATATAGTAATAGATTTTTTTTTTCTGAAATAAATATAAATATATATATATATATATATATATATATATATATATATATATATATATATATATATATATATATAATTTTTTTTTTTTTTTTTATATAAATTGGGAATATATTTTTGATATAATTGGAAGATTAATCATAGGATGAGGATGAATAAAAACATGTAGTATAACTCTGTGTGAATATAAGCAGCAAAGCTACTTCACTTTTCTTGCATTACGAAGAAGAAAAGAACGGGCTATATTAAAAAAAACACAAAATTAGCAGCATGACGAATATGCTAGCTTCAATACGAACACTAGTTTTACAAGACCGAGCGCTTCCGCCCTGTAAATTCTTTCTGAGTATGCGCGGAACTTAGTTTGTCGAACAAGCCTACACACGGGCGGACTGTTCGCTGAAACAAGGTTTCAGCGGACAGTTTTTCGGAATTTCCGAAAAACCTTGTTCGTCCAACTGTCCGCTGAAACTGTCCGCTGAAAGCCCACACACGAGCGGACTGTCCGCCCAAACACTGTTCAGCGGACAAGGTTGGGCGAACAGTCCGCCCGTGTGTACGCGGCCTAAGCCTATTTTTGGCATTTGGTGTTTACAAGTTAAAATCCATATTTTTTGCTAGAAAATTACTTGGAACCCCCAAACATTATATATATTTTTTTAGCAGAGACTCTAGAGAATAAAACGGTGATTGTTGCTATATTTTATGTCACACGGTATTTGCGCAGCGGTGTTTTAAATGCAACTTTTTGGGAAAAGGGACACTTTCATGAATTAAAAAAAATAAAACAGTAAAATTAGCCCAATTTTTTTTGCATAATGTGAAAGATAATGTTACACCGAGTAAATAGATACCAAACATGCCACACTTTATAATTGCACGCACTTGATTGATTGGATTGGATTGATGACAAAGTACGGTACCTAAAAATCTTAATAGGCGACGCTTTAAATTTTTTTTACAGTTACCAGGTTTGCGTTACAGAGGAGGTCTAGTGCTAGAATTATTGCTCTTGCTCTGACGATCGTGGTGATACCTCACATGTGTGATTTGAACCCCGTTTGCATATGCGGGCGCGACTTCCGTATGCGTTTTCTTTGCTTCGCAAGCTCGCGGGGACGGCGGGCACTTTAAAAAAGATTTTTTATTTTTTTTATTTATTTTATTTATTTTAAAATGACTAAATTGTTTTAAAAAAAAAAAAATTTGATCACTTTTATTGCTGTCACAAGGAATGTAAACATCCCTTATGACAGTAATAGGTGGTGACAGGTATTCTTTATGGAGGGATCGGGGGTCTAAAAGACCCCCCACCCCTCCTTTACACTTCAATGTATTCAGATCGCCGAAAAACGGCGATTCTGAATACCGTATATCTTTTTAAAACCGGCGCCATTGGCAGCCGAGTAAACGGGAAGTGACGTCATGACGTCGCTTCCGTGTTTACTATGAGGAGACTGGAACAAAGCCGATTACGGCTTCGTTCCAGTTCCTCCCCAGCAGCCGGTAACAGTGGCGGGAGGCGGTGGGCGGGAGGGGGGGGGACGTCCCCTCCCGCTCCTCCGGCATTACAGCCAAGCGGCTTTTAGCCGCATCGGTTGTTATGCCTGGATAGCCAATCGCCTGCTGAAAAAAACGGTACCGGGATGATGCCTGCAGGTGCGAGCATCATCCCAGTATACCCCCCGGAAGCCGAGTACGCACATCTGCGTACGCTCGGCGGGAAGGGGATATATATGTACACATAAAGTACAATATTGGCATATGGACCAGGCCAGAATTCAGTTGACAATGGTTGAGATGTCCAAGCCAACTCAATTTTAACATATCAAAGGGACAGCTGATGACCCTTTCATATGTTAATCTTATGCAAGTCTACCTAGGTATTTGAGGAATGGCCTGTTAATCAAAGGGTAAATTTTTACATACTTAAGGATGATGAAGGACCTTACAAGAAGTATTTATTGATGGTAATTAGACTTAAGGGGTTAACAATGAGATCAAAAGTATGTATGTTTAAAGCTGACAATGATTCAAGCTTTTCATTCTCCATGAAGGTGACAGAAGAAACTGGGTTCTCTTAAGGTGTATAAATGCTGCACAAATAGGCTGTCACTTAAATATTTACACTGTTGGGTTTTGTCATCTGTTGCAAGTATCTTATGGACTTTGTTCTGTCTGAAGTTTCAATAAATGCATCTCTCTGGAAGAATCGGGTTGCTGCAGGAAATTACTCACATTATAATAATAACTAAATATTAATCATCTACCCACATTACTACTATATCACTGCAATGGTGCTGTTCAAGCAACCAGAAGTGCATTTCAGACTTAGTAACTAAAGTCAGCGATGACACCAATCCTATGAGGTGAACAGAAGTGTGGTGGAGACCTAAGAGATGTGCTGTGACTCTAATGTCTGGTTGTGACATAAGAGAGTCCGATCTACAAAATTAAATACATTTGGAACCCCAGAATTAATCTCTAGAGACTGGAAACTGGACAAAAAAAGACTGTTGTGTACCAGAAGATCTGAACTGGAAGCTGCAGAAGTAATTTCAAGGTGGAGCCTCAAATGCAATCAACAATAAATTCTAGGCCTCCTTCCACTATCTCAGCGCTATAGATACAGTGCCGCGCAAAAGTATTCACCCTCCTTGGCATTTTTCATGTTTTTTTGCCTCACAACCTGGCATTAAAATAGATTGTTTGAGGATTTGCATTATTTAATTACAGAACATGCCCACAACTTTGAAGACTTTTTTTTTTATTATTGAGAAGCAAACAACAAACAGGACAAAATAACTGAAAAAATCTATGCGCATAAACTATTCACTCCCCTAAAGTCAATACTTTGCAGAGCCACCTTTTGTGGCTATCACAGCTCCAAGTCCCTTTGGAAAGTCTCTATGAGCTTGACATATCTTACCACTGGGATTTTTGCCCATTCCTCCTTGCAAAACTGTTCCAGCTCCTTCAAGTTGGATGGTTTGTCCTTGTGAAGAGCAATCTTTAAGTCTGATCACAGATTTTCTATTGGATTGAGGTCTGGGCTTTGACTAGGCCATTCCAACACATTTTCATATTTCCTCTTAAACCACTCAAGTGTTGCTTTAGCAGTGTGTTTAGGGTCATTGTCCCGCTGGAAGGTAAGCCCTTCGTCCTAGCCTCAAATCACACACAGAGTGGTACAGGTTTTGCTCAAGAATATCCATGTATTTAGCACCATCCATCTTTCCCTCACCAGTTTCCCAGTCCTGACTGCTGAAAAACATTCCCACAGCATGATGCTGCCACCACATTTCACTGTGGGGATGGTGTTCTTTGGGTGATGTGATGGGTTTGCGCCAGACATAGTGTTTTCTTTGATGGCCAAAAAATAAAATTTTAGTCTCATCAGACCAGAGTACCTTCCTCCATATATTTTGGGGGTCTGCCACGTGCCTTTGCAAACTCAAAATGTGCCATTTTGTTTTTTGCTGAAAGTAATGGCTTTCTTATGGCTACTCTGCCATGAAGCCCAACTCTATGGACCGTGCGGCTTATTGTCGTTCTATGTACAGATACTTCAGTCTCTGCTGTGGAACTCTGCAGCTCTTCCAGGGTTACCTTAGGTCTCTGTGCTGCCTCTCTGATTAATGCCCTCCTTGCCCGGTCTGTGAGTTTTGGTGTGTGGCTGTCTCTTGGCAGGTTTGCTGTTGTGCCATGTTCTTTCCATTTGGTTATGATAGATTTGATGGTGCTCCTAGGGATCATCAAAGATTTGGATGTTTTTTATAACCTAACCCCGACTTGTACTTCTCAACAACATCACTTGTTTGGAGAGCTCCTTGGTCTTCATGGCAGTGTTTGGTTAGTGATGCCACACTCCGAAGGGGAGTGTGATGCACAGACTTTGGTGTGGGGTGTTTAATTTTGTAACATAGCTAGATCACCATCTGAGGTTTCTGGGACTTTCCACATCACCTGTCAACTGCCTATTCGTTGTGTGTTATATACACATGAAATCTGATCATAAACTTTATGACAGTAGCGCTGCTATAATAATTATAGGCACCTGAGTTGGACTTGTGCACTTTTTTTATTATCTCCTTTGATGGAGCCTCAGATACGGTGTGTAAACTATTTCCTTTTTTTAAATTACTAGTAATATAGTCAAAATGCTTACTCAGTGTGTGTAATAATATGAATGAATCATCAGAATTCCATTTTGTCTTTCCTCTGCCATTTTGTGTGAAATCACTGTGTGAAGGTTTCTGTTTGTATATGATTGTGTGGGAATGTTTGTATAACAGCATACCCCCTTTTGTGTGTAATTATGGTCAAGCCCTTTCAAGTATGTATATCCTGTGAATCCTTAAGCAATCAGCTTTGATTTATGACCGAATGACCAGGTGTCCATCTTACTGTTTTCAAATACTACACATCAAAGGTACAAACTGGTTTCTCCCTCTTGTCACTATGAACTCTAAACACCCCCCACCTTTTCCTTTGATCTGTAACCCATATAAGCTGTATTTCCTCCCATTAAAAACCAGAGACCGTTTGAATTCACATATTCTTTCACGTATTTCTTGGGGTTTCTCACGGTGCCGAGGGTCCAGGTGGCTTGATGAATTAACCAAGGATAGTCGTCCAGAACCAAAATTCCTTTTAAATGGGGGCTCGGTCCAGGAGAAAGTAATCACCTGGGGTAAGTAAATTTTGTCGTATTTTGACAAATTGTTCTCTTGCCTCGGGTTTGATAAAACTTGAGTCTCTTAAATTTATTGGAAAGGAGATGGGCCATGCCTTATAAGTGTTAAGATGGTCTTTGGTAGACCTGTCCTTTGGAATGACTTGGCAAATTAAAGAGGTTATTGGTAGACCTGTTCTTTTGGAAGGATTTTGCAAATTAAAGAGATCTTTGGCAGACCCGCAGTCTTTGGTAGACCTGTCCTCTGAAAAGACTTAAATAAGTAGCACAACACTCCTTTTGGGAAGGAGGAAAAAGTGTTGGTGTTAATAAGGCAACTACCACCAGGGCCCACTCTGTCTTGCTTTTCTTATCTATTGCAAAAGAGTATAAGATAATTTGTTGTGTGAACTGAAACTGCAAGGTTAGACAGTCTTTCTTTTACTTTTATTGAGATAACGGGTCAGTTGCAGGGAAAGGATCTCCCACCTCCTCCAAACCCCGGGTAAAATTGTAAAGATTATGTAGCTAGAGTATGTGAAATTAATTATGAGTGGGAATCTAGCTTAGCTGGGTGGACAGAAAGTATGCACAGTAGTGACCCATTCCCTCAAGAGGGAGATAATATTGAATTTCACATAGATATTGTGAAAGGTTTATGTCTGGGAGACAAGAAAGCCTTCCCATAGTATTCCAATGACCCTCAGTGGGACACGGAATACATGAGAAAAGAGGGGGAGAACTGGTTAAAATATGCCCCTTATTGGTTTCAGAGAAACAGTAAAAAACAAAAAAAGCCCTCTAAAGATCTAAATAGAAAGGATACTGCTAAAAAAAACAAAAGGATGAGGCAGACAAGAAGAGATCAGACCCAACTTCCCCTCCCCTCCCATTCAACTCTCCACCATACACAAAACAAAATGAGACCTATATTGAAATAAATATGGTTTAGGTATAGGTAGGCATGGAAAGTACAGTTGTTTTAGAGAAATTTGCTAATAGTTTTGTCTACAGGTTGTAGTTGGTTAAGTGTGAGAGTTATGTTTGTTGTGTAGAGGTATGTGAGATCCATGGATTGTGTCATGTCATGTTAGTTGTATTAATATGCCTAAAGTGCTGTATCAACAAAACAGTTGATAAGACAGATTGAATATTGGTTGCATGATGATTTGTTTTGTGTATGTTATGTATGTTTTAAAGTGATGTAACATTGCCACAAGTACAATTACAAGACTAAAAATGTTTATTTCTGACTTAAAATCAAACAATTTGATCTATATAATTTGGGTAAATATTGACTTAAAATTGTAAAATTGCATGCAATGTGCAGTCATTTTGCACGGTGGTAAATTTAATATGGAAAAGAAAACGTAAAATATTATATTTGCTTATTCTAAAAGAAAAGTTAATCTAATAACTGTGAGCTAAAAATCGTTAATTTAAACACTTACTGGGGTGGCTAATCATGTGGTCTTCGGAGCCACACCCAATGCAGTTAATAAAATTGATAAAAATAAGTAAAGTGAAATGTTAAAAGAGTAGTGACGTAAAAAAAAAAACTTTTTTCCTGACGATTAAAGTTTGAAAATAAGGAATGCTATTTTATAGTTTAACCACTTAAGCCCCGAACCAATATGCAGCTAAAGGACCAGGCCCCTTTTTGCGATTCGGCACTGCATCGCTGACAATTGTCGTCGTTTTGTTTCGGAGCCGGTCATGCGACGTGGCTCCGAAACAAAATTGACATCCTTTTTTTCCCAAAAATAGAGCTTTCTTTTGGTGGTATTTGATCACCCCTGCGGTTTTTATTTTTTGCGCTATAAACAAAAAAAAGAGCGACAATTTAGAAAAAAAGCATTATTTTTTACATTTTGCTATAATAAACATCCCCCAAAAATGTATAAAAAAAGTTTTGGCCAATACGTATTCTTCTACTTTTTTTGGTTAAAAAAATCGCGATAAGCGTTTATTGATTGGTTTGCACAAAAGTTATAGCGTCTACAAAATAGGGGATAGTTTTATGGCATTAATAATTTTTTTTTTACTAGTAATGGCGGCAATCAGCGATTTTTATTGTGACTGCGACATTATGGCGGACACGTCGGACAATTTTGACACATTTTTGCGACCATTGGCATTAATACAGCAATAGGTGCAATTAAAAATGCATTGATTACTGTAAAAATTTCACTGGCTGTGAAGGGGTTAACCACTAGGGGCAGTGTAGGGGTTAAGTGTGTGTGTGTTTTTTATCTGTAGGGGGCGTGGCTTGGCATCTGACATCACTGATCGTTTTTTCCCTATAACAGGGAACAGTGCCACGGTCGCGGAGCTCAGGACTGGCTCGCGACCCACGGCTGGGCACTTAAAGGGCAAAGTTCCTGTACATGTTTGTGCCCAGCCATGCCATTCTGCCTAAGTACATCGCGGTAAGCGGTTAAGGAGCAACGACCCCCCCCCTTTCTTTCACACAGGTTAAATTGCATTGCTTGTGTGTGTGTAAATGGCTGTAGTGTCATGCAAAATGAGTGAGCTGAGTGAACTGTAAAGAGTAAAATTACCTCTTAGTAATGTAACAATATGTGTATTAACTGTAATCTTTGTTTTCGCAGAAGTTTTGAAGAGTTTTCCAATGTGTTATGATGAAGTATAACTTTCTAGTAGAGATGGAAACTTATAAAAATGTTTGTTTTTTGAGCTGCTCAATTTTTTTTTAACTATGGCGAACAATAGTTTTTTATAGTAAAGGTATACCATACATAAAATTTACGTGCTAAAAATTACTTTGACGTCAAACATTTTTTTCATGTATTCGAAAAAGTGCACTGGTAAAATAAATAAGAAAGACTTTCTTTATGGAATGTAATGTAATGTATTTTTGTGTTTTCATATGCTAATGTCTTACTACAGGTATAAAACCAGTAGTTTATGTTGTTTCTAGGCAAAAAATTAGATGTTTATCACTAAATTTTATCAGTGTTTTATCCCTCGGATTTGATAATTGGGTTTCATGGCTTTCAGAACAAAAGGAAATCACAGCTTCCATAGACAACTTTATACAGGATTGTTTTTATTTTTCCTGGTTTGTCAGGTTTCACATGTGAATGTTTTAGGTTTTCATCACCAGCATCTAGTTGCTACTTCTATTTGTCAGTCCATTTGGCTGTGTTTTGGACTACCTAGTGTGTGTTGTATGTTCTGATCTGACATGTATGAATCTCTGGTGTGAACACATTTCTTTGCTCCACTGATTAGCAGAACCAATTAACTGAAGTTTGCATCTCCAGTTCTCACTTAGTTTTCTTTAAATAAAAAGTTGAGTAAGACTGCAGGGGATAATTGTGACTCTAAACACATATATTTAAAAAATATATATATTAATCAATGCAGAGAAATATTAAATTCCTCAATATACAATGGCTGAATCCCTACAAAAAAGGTTTGAAGCTCAAAGACTCATTCAGGCCTGGATGCACAGTACCAGATAAATTGTGTATCCATTTTGATTCTCGTTGAAGAAGTATTTTATTTATATCACCACCCCTACCAAAATCTGGTATATATTCTAGTGAAAAAAATTGCATTTTCAAGGCATCGAAGGCATGATAAAGCCCTGTGTGCCTGCTGATCGGAGTTTCCATTTTTTTTATTCAATAACTTGACATGATCTCTTATCCTATGAAAAAACGGCCTTTTAGTTTTACCCACATAAAATGCGTTACATACACACTTCCTGTAATATACCACACCACCCATTTTGCAATCAATGAAAACATTTGGTTTGTAAGTTTGGCCATTAGGAAGAGTCCCTCTGCAATATTAGCAAGTAGATAGTCACACCTTCCACAGGCATAGGTTCCTTTACGTCTAGTTTTGATTCTGGGATTAGGATGGTTATGTACTAAGTGATCTTTCAAGGATCTTGATTTATGGTAGGTGATTTGAGGATTCTCCCCTACATATTTAGACAAAATTTCATCTGTAGCAAGTAAATACCAATATTTTTGAACAATTTTACGAACCGTCTTATGTTCCCCTGCAAATCTGGTCATAAGACGTACAGGTTGTCCACACTTTGAAGTTTTTTTAGAGTGGATTAAACTTTTTCAATCCTTTTCTGTTTCACTCTCCGATAGGCTTTTTTAAGGCAAGTCTTTGTATATCCTCTATTTAGAAGACGAATTTGAAGTGCTTTAGCCTCCCGCTCATAATCCTCATCTAAACTGCAGTTTCTCTTCAGTCGCAAGTATTGACTGTAAGATATGCTCTGTATTAGGGATTCAGGATGCGAGCTAGTGGCATGCAAGATGGTATTGCCTGCTAATGGTTTTCGATAGAGAGATGACTCAAGAGTGCCATCTGGGTTGGTATAGATTGTAATATCCAAAAAATCAATAGATTTTTGATCACAAGATAAAGTAAATTTTAGATTATATACATTTGATTCCAACCTCTTCAAGAAATGCATCAATTCAACCAGATGACAAAAATGTAATCTATGAATCTTCTCCATAATAATACCTTTTCAAAATGAGCAGCAAATTCATCTGAGGAAAAAATCTTCTGCTCCCACTCCCCAAGGTACAGGTTGGCATAAGATGGGGCACATTTGGTCCCTATTGCAACCCCTTGCACCTGGAGGTAGTGGGAGCAGTGAAAAACAAAAATATTATTGGAGAGAATAAAAAGCAGGAGGTCAACAACAAAATTGTTATAAGCCTAATGCCCCATACACATGGTCCGTTTTTCCGATGGAAAATGTGCGATCGGATCATGTTGTCGGAAAATCCGACCATGTGTGGGCTCCATCTGACTTTTTCCATCAGAATTTCCGACGCACAAAGTTTGAGAGCTGGATCTAAAATTTTCCGACAACAAAATCCGATCGTGTAAATTCAGATCGTGTGTAGCCTAGTCCGACGCACAAAGTGCCACGCATGCTCAGAATAAATTGCGAGACTGAAGCGCTCGGTCTGGTAAAACTAGCGTTCGTAATGGATATAGCACATTCGTCATGCTGCAATGTTAAAAATTGTTTAATGCAGCGCATTATATTTTTCTTTATAATACTAGAAGAATGAAGTTGTTTTGCTGCTCATATTCACACAGACTTCTCACAAACTTCTTTTTTTATTCTTTGTCCTTCATGAATATAATTTTTTTATTCGTCAGATCACCCGATAATTATTTTAGTTTTATGTTTTTAATATTTTTAATTATTTTGTGTTTTTTTATTCAAGATCTCCATTTTTTTGGGGGGTTATCTCCATAATTTTTTTGTGGGTTTTGTGTGTCAAGTTTCCACAACACCATTATTAGCTTGTATTTTGAAACCTCAAGGAGATTGAATCCCTTGTTAATTTCACATTATATTTAGGAAATGTACCCGCCTACTCAAAAATAAACTAGGCTTTTTGAACTAATAAAACACATAGGCAAGTATTTCTGAAAAATTTGGCGAAGCCTTTGGCCCCCAGGGCACACATCAACTATTTCAAGGCAAAATTGGTGGCCTGAGGAGTCCATATATAAGGGAGTACAGTCTGATCCAGAAGTCCAAGAGATCAGGAAAAGCAACAGATGACATCTATGTCCCCAGGCTGTGGTCATATAACAGCCTGCATCTTTTGTCAGACCAGACTGAACCCAGGCCATCACTCTCTGGTCTTCCTTAGACACTTCCTTCCAGGCCTCCTTCCAGGCTGTGGCTCTGTTGTTGCAGTTGTGGCAGGGGAGGAGGAGGGTGATGGTCCACCTCCTGGCTGCCACTTACCCCTGCCACCTCCTGGCTGCCACTTGCCACAGCCTCCTCCTGGCTGAGGTCTTCCTGTGTATGAAAATGGGACATAGTTTTAGTTTTTTGTTCATCAGTCACACAATTTTGAGTTCATTACTGTTGCAAATTGAATGTTAATAAATAGAACAGACTATCATTCTGAACCCAGCATTTTTCCTTCTTGTCACAATCAATTTTGGTCACTACTGTCTATTGATTTGTAAACCACTTTGTTAAATCAGAACTTACTGATCAATAATAACATCTAGTTAACATCATTACATTTACGACAATAAATATGTTGAACAATGCTATACCTGACTCAAGCTGGGCTCCTCCACATGTTGCTGCCTGGAAGGCCCAGGTTGGACATCGGAAACCTCAGCTTGGGGGGAAGGAAGCCTTGAAGGAAGACTGTAGAGTCCCTGGGTTTCCTCTGGTCTGCCAGAAAATGCCGCCTGTCATAATACCACAGCCTGGGTACATAAATGTCATCTGCATCTCCTGATCTCAGGGAAATCTGGACCTTATTGTGCTCCCTCAGATATGTACTCCTCATGATCCCAATTTTGGACTTCAAATATGTGATGTCTGCCGTGGGGACCATCTGCTTCACAAAAGCAAGCAGTTTCTCCAGCGCTTCCTTCCTCTTTCTTAGGTCCTTATAAAAGGGGTGGTTCACCTGGCAGGGTGGTTCACCAGGCAGTGCAGCTCCCTGAACAGATCAATGAAGATGGGGACAAATTCATGGTCTTTGAAGGGATTCATATTCTCTGCAAGACACAACACAAGACAAACCATAATGTATGTCCACTCATAGATCATTCTACGACACACACGTGTTACGTTTTATATACAGTGCGCATACGTGAAGCTCCGCCCGCCCCTGACGTTCTTTCTAGTCTATTCCCTGCCCCTTCTCTTTCGGCACAGTGGGGAGAGCACATGGCGGAGACACAGCAGGTGCATGCTAATTATTACAGCAACGAAGAGGACAAAGAAAGCCCGGAGCCAGAAACGTCCCGATCCCAGAGGAGAAGATTTAAGGCCTCAAATATGTCTTTTGTAGAGATGTTGGAGATGGTGGACATATTAAAGAGGAACGACTATGAAGTATGGACCTTACCCAAACCCAAATATCAGAAAGCAAAAAATGCAATGCTACCAGGATATATCCCCTAAGGAATATCTATTGGGGAAAATAGCTCCACCAAATAGTAACCAAAATCAAATAAATAAAAAATATTAGCCCAAACAAATCTAAAGAACAGACACGACTTGAACTAACCGTGTAACATATATGAAAAGGCAAAATGTCCGCTGTTCAACACCTTAAAGTGAACACCCAAATAAAGTCTCTGAATAAACAGAATAATACAAAGTGCACAGATTATCAAATGGTGACAGAAATAAATAACACAGTCTCTTTGAAAATGCTTGGTGTGTATATCCCTCATGACAATATGACAGCACTTCCAGCACTGTGCTCCAAGTATATAACCCCAAAATTCAATATGTGCAATTCTTCTTCAAAGAAGGTATGCCACTTCATGTGAAGAATCTCTAATGTATGGAGCTGTTTTCCCCAATAGATATTCCTTAGGGGATATATCCTGGTAGCGCTGCATTTTTTGCTTATAATTCTGTCTATACAATCCAATCATTGTTGATGCTGGCTGCTGCACTTCACTTTTATTACTTTGGTTGCGCAATTATAATTTTGTTTTTTTAAATATCAGAAAGGCCAAGATCATGACTAAAGTTGTGAAGAGCCCGCAAAAGAATTTTGGGGTATGGCGATCCAAGGATCAACTGAGGAAATGCTGGTCAGACCTGAAACTGAGGGAGCACGATCAGTACAGAAGGATCAAGCGAGTTCTTCTAAAAAGCAAGTAGTTATCATGTGTTCATATTATTATTATTGCTTGCATACTGCTCCATGTGCTTTTCATTTGTGTTGTACAGTTTAAAATGGCCTCTTTCATGTTCATGGGTTTAATCGTTCATAGTAAAAATCCTTTGTTCGCTCACTTCAAATAAGGTGTTTTGGAAAGTTGCAGTTAACTACATTTGTTCATGCCTATTTCTAGTCAAAGGAAGTTTGTTGTGTAGATGTGTTTGTAACTAGAATGAAATTCAAACTTGATTCAGTGTAAAGGAGAGGACACTAAGCAGCTGTTTACACATCTGGACTCCAGTGGATACTATAGGGGTGTCTCCATCAGTGAAACTTGCACAAAACAGGTAAGTATTCCAACTTTAGAAAGTCTCAAAAATAATGTTTTCAGCTTTGAACTCTGCAAAAAAACACAATTGTATGACACTTCCAAGCAATCTTTCATATTCCTATTTCTGCCCTCAAATATCGGTGTGCTAAGTATTCCGTTTTTACATTCTCATAGGGGAGAGAAGACTTGGGACGTCTGAGGGCACCAGGGACCCCACACCTCCCAAAGAAGGGGAAATCCAAAAACCAGAAGCCGAGGAGGAGGAAGGAGAGGTTGTTGAAATTGGCGAAATTGGCACCACAACAGGTGAGTGTCTGAGACCACAGCTTCAGGTAATAGATGTATGCCTGCATTTTTTTAATATATGCTGTGTTTTTTGGTTTATTTTTAGGTGATGTGGATGTTGTAGAAGAAGAATGTAATTTTACCAGTGAAAGTACCCAGATCCAGATAATGGGGTGCAATCGCGATTAGGATAATCTCAAGAAAAACATCAATGAGGTTAAAAAAAAATGAAGTACATCATTGGTGTTTTAGGGGGAATCTGAAACACACAAAACTAGCTAGCATCGATTTTATCTTTTAAAAAACAGTTTTATATTTTGACAAAGCCAAATTTGGAAGATGCGCACAGTGTGTCAACATGTGCTATCTCCCATCATGGGGGATCAATGTATGCGTTTTGTGGGTGCAACCCCTTCCTCGCTACTAAAGTGGCTGAAATGAAGGGGTTGCATCCCCAAAACACGTACATTGATCCCCCAAGATGGGAGATAGTACATGTTGAGATTAGGCATGGGTTCAGGAGGAAAATGCCCAGTTTGAATCACAATTTGTGTGCATCTTCCAAATTTGGCTTTTACAGGAGTGACACCCCATCTCCTGAGGGCAATATCAACACAGTTTGGACATACTCATGTCTGATATTGTCTTCACTTTTCAAAGTTGCGCTTTGTAATTTCCTGAGTTCTGTATGTTATGTTTTGAAACATGCCTGTTTTCTAAAAAATGGCTAGTTATGTTAATTTTACCAAAAATAATGTTATATACTCCAAATATGTTGGTTTGTTGTAAAACCCTTTTATAAATGCACATGTGTAAATGTGCTTTGAGTAAAAAGTTTTATTATCATCAACAATGTGTGGCTTCCTTTTTCAATGCGCAAAAGCAGTATTTGTAGTAAAATTGTTTTCTGTGACAATGGGTGTTATTTACTAAAGGCACAGCCACTTTGCAATCCAAGCGCAGTTTCAAGTGCACTTTTGCACTGCACTTATAGTGCATAGTGGATTTGCCTTTAGTAAATAACACCCACTGTGCTTTTTAATTTGCTCCAATCATGCCATTTTCATGAATATTTCTGTCATGGTGCTGAAAATTAGGAATATTTTTGTTAGTAATACACTACATACATTAACAACAAAAAAAAGGTGTGTGTGTAGCAGACCCACAAATGAATAATAATATTAACTGAAGAAGAGACTTATCACCTCATCTCACCTAGAAATTTGGTTTGCACTGTGGAAGAAAAAGGCCCAAAAAAATTCACACCTAAAACAAACCCAAGCAGTAAATGAAAACAAATATTATTGCAGTTTGAAACATAAATGTTTTTAAAAAATGCCTCTCAGACATTGTCTGGCATATCAATGGCACCCCTACCCACAAAGCACTCCATGTATCGGTTTCTGACCTCTTGGGCACTTTGGGAGGGCAAGCCAGGACGACCAGCTTCAAGTGCCATCAGGTTGGCAAGCTCAGAAAAGTCTGCCTCAGGCACAAAGGGGAGTCAGTGTATGTTAGGTAGTTGTACGTATGTCAGGTAGGTCAATGTATGCTAGGTAGGTGTATGTATGTTAGGTAAGTCAGTGTATGTTAGGTAGGTGTATGTATGTCCGGTAGGTCAGTGTATGTTAGGTAGGTGTATGTATGTCAGGTAGGTCAGTGTATGCTAGGTAGATGTATGTAGGTCAGTGTATGTTAGGTAGGTGTATGTGTGTCAGGTAGGTCAGTGTATGTTAGGTAGGTGTATGTATGTCAGGTAAGTCAGTGTATGTTAGGTAGGTGTATGTATGTCAGGTAGGTCAGTGTATGTTAGGTAGGTTTATGTATGTCAGGTAGGTCAGTGTATAGTAGGTAGGTGTATGTAGGTCAGTGTATAGTAGGTAAGTGTATGTATGCCAGGTCAGTGTATGTTAGGTAGGTGTATGTATGTCAGGTAGGTCAGTGTATAGTAGGTAGATGTATGTAGGTCAGTGTATAGTAGGTAGGTGTATGTATGCCAGGTCAGTGTATGTTAGGTAGGTGCATGTATGTCAGGTAGGTGAGGTCAGTGTAATGGTCAGTGTCAGGTAGCTGAGATTAGTGGTTAAAATTGATGGGCACTGGTAAGCCCCAGGCAGCAACCAGCAAGTGAGCTTACCCCCCGCCACACAACCCTACCGCCCAGCCAAAAAACCCTGTGCCACGACCACCCTGGACACCCCCCCCCCCCCCCTGTGCTAGCATCGGACTTCGGGCTGAAGCCCCTGGTCTTTTTGCCACCTAGCAATGCCCCTGCTGCCTGCTGATATAAGGGGTCAGCAAAGCCAAAAGATGGTCAAAAATGGAGTCTGTCATCCGTAGATAATTCCTGAAATCATCAGGATTATTCTCCCGGATCTCATGAAGCAAAAGCATGTGCGAGAATTGGTCACACTGGAGAAACCAATTCTTGCTACATGAACTCCTCCTCATCCTGTTCATGGACTGGGCTTGTGTCAAAGCTAAAAGCCCAACACCAAGCCCCTGCACAGCACAAACTCTCCGAAGAGTACGTACATGCAACATGGCTTCAAAACGGTCGGCTGGTCAGAACGGACTAACAGAAAGCACTGAAAAACTGACTACATGCACCGATAAGCAGATACGAACCCACAAGCACAAACTAAAGAGCAGTAACGATCTGAAGCACAAGTCTGAAAAAAGCAAATCGTCTCTAACCAAACTTCTACTAACACATGATAAACACGAGATCAGCAGAAGGAGCCCAATGGGTGCCGCACGTGGTGCTGAACTTCCCTTTTATAGTCCCGTCGTACGTGTTGTACGTCACCGCGTTCTTGAAAACATCCATCAGAAAAAATCAACATCCGTCAGAAAAAATCCGATGGATTTTGTTGTCGGAATGTCCGACTGTGTGTATGGGGCATAAGACTGAGGTCCTCGTTCCGATAGGAAGCCATCGACAACTCGAAACCCCCAACTTGTGGGGGATCGAGTTGTAGAGGGCCTCCACAAAAATTTCAGCAAACCAAGCCCCTCTCAGGAATGGATAAACCATCCAGGGAACGCAGAAGATCTGCCATATCCTGAATGTAGGAGCTTAATGACTTTACATGTGGCCATAGGTATTCATAAATTAATTGACTAGCTGGCTCTGTTAAAAAGCCATTGCCGGATACTATAGGATGCCCAGGTGGGAATTGGGCGTTCCTATGTATCTTTGGCAAGGCATATAAAGTTGGTAGCCTAGAAGTTTTTACAGATAACAATTCACAAGTTTTTTTTATCAATTAGATTATTGAAGAAAGCTTGAGTGATCAAAGTATGGTATTTAGTTTGGGCATATTGAACTTGAGCAAATGGAATAGGACGATACCAATGCCGATTAGTTAAAATGTCCATAACCATCACCTTATAGTTGTTTAGATCCATCACAACTATATTGCCTCCTTTATTGGAAGGTTTAATGATCAACTGTTCATTGTTTTTCAAAGACATTAAGGCTTGGCGTTGGACAAAATCAAGATTAGAATCAGCATTGGATCGTTTCCATTTAGTGCTTAAAATTTCTTTTGTGACTTTTTGGGTGAAAGCCTAGATGTTTGGGTTCCCCTGTAAAGTGGGGAAACAACGCAATTTGGGTTTGTATAAAAAAGGTGGGGGAAAAAAGCCTTTCAGATTGAGAATCAATGGATGACAAAGAATCAGGAAATGGATCCCCAAGGGGTTAGTCTAGGGCATTACGCTCTTCCCATATATCCATAAGGTAATTTATGGCTCGAATTTCATTTGCGGTTTCATCTTTCCATATTTCTTCTGAAAGATTTTTGCTAAAAGAAACTGAATGTTCCTTGTCAAAAATGACTTTGAACATCAGTTTCTGAGCAAATAAATTGACATCTTTAATTATTTCAAAGGAATCAACCTCCTGCTCTGGACAAAATGACAAACCAAGGCTAAGAACTCTGATCTGATCATCCATCAAAGAGTAGGAAGATAGGTTGATTACCTGGAAGTAAGGATGAGCCAAACACCCCCCTGTTCGGTTCGCACCAGAACCTGCGAACAGACCTAAACTTCGTGTGAACTTTAGAACCCTATTAATGTCTATGGGACTCGAACGTTCACAATCTAAAGTGCTATTTTTAAAGGCTAATATGCAAGTTACTGTCCTAAAAAGTGTTTAGGGACATGGGTCCTGCCCCAGGGGACATAGATCAATGCAAAAAAAAGTTTTAAAAATTGCATTTTTTTTCAGGAGCAGTGATTTTAATAATGATTAAAGTGAAACAATAAAAGTGTAATATTCCTTTAACCACTTGGGATCCGCGCTATTGCAAAATGACGGCAACAGCGCGGACCCACATTTCCGGGACTACGTCTATTGACGTGGTCCCGGTTACGAGCGGCCTGCGCGCCCCCTGAGGGGCGCGCGCGGCGCGCTCTGTGATTGGCGAGTCCGTGAGACTCGCCTGATCACCGATCCGTGTAAGGGGTCGATCCCGACCCCTTATCACGTGATCAGCTGTCAGCCAATGACAGCTGATCATGTGATAAAACGGAGCCGGTAATCGGCTAGTATTCCTCCTCGCGCTGACAGCGCGAGGAGAAAAAAAAAAAAGGCGATCGCCGGCGGCCGTGTTCGGGACATCAGTCCCGATCACGGCCAGCAATTTAAACGGACACCTGCCCCCTGCCAGTGCCCACCTGCCACCCGCAGTGCCATCCTGAAATAAAGTAAGTGCCCCCCTGTCAGTGCCACCCAGCAGTGCCCATAGTGCCCACAGTGCCACCCAGCAGTGCCCACAGTGCCACCCAGCAGTGCCCACAGTGCCACCCACAGTGCCACCCAGCAGTGCCACCCACAGTGCCACCCAAAATCTGCCTCAAAGGTGCTGCACCCCAGTGCCGCCCATCAGTGCCCAGCAGTGCCGCCCATCAGTGCCCAGCAGTGCCGCCCATCAGTGCCCAGCAGTGCCACCTATCAGAGCCACCTATCAGTGCCACCTATCAGTCCCATCTATCTGTGGTACCTATCAGTGCCCATCCGTGCCACCCATCCGTGCCACTTATCCGTGCCACCCATCCGTGCCATCTTATCTGTGCCCATCTTTGCCCATCAGTGCCGCCTTATCTGTGCCCATCGGTGCCGCCTTATCTGTGCCTATTAGTGCCGCCTTAACTATGCCTATCAGTGCCCACCAGTGCAGCCTATCAGTGCCCACCAATGCAGCCCATCAGTGCCCACCAATGCAGCCCATCAGTGCCCACCAATGCAGCCTATCAGTGCCGCCTAATCAGCGCACTTCAATGAAGGAGAAAAATGACCCGTTTGCAAAATTTTATAACAAACTATTAAAACATGATTTTTTTTTTTTTTTTTTTGCATCTTTTTTTGTTTGTTTAGCAAAAAATAAAACTCCGAGCTGTAACTAAATACCACCAAAAGAAAGCTCTATTTGTGGGAAAAAAATGATAAAAATTTCATTTGGGTACAGTGTTGTATGACCGCGTAATTGTCACTCAAAGTGCATCAGCGCTGAAAGCTGAAAATTGGTCTGGGACTGAGGGGGGTTTAAGTGCCCAGTAAGCAAGTGGTTAAATTTCGTACCTGGGGGGTGTCTATAGTATGCCTGTGAAGGGGCGCATGTTTCCCGTGCTTAGAACTGTCCCTGCACAAAGTGTAATTTCGCAAGGAAAAAAAGTCTTTTAAAATCACTTTCCATTGTCGGCTCCCGTAATACAGAGAACACTCAATGAGTGTTCTCTGTATTAGCCGACAATTCATTCATTGATAAAAAAAAGCGTGGAGGTTCCCCTAAATTCAATTACCAGGCCCTTTAGGTCTGGTATGGATATTAAGGGGAACCCCGTGTCAAATTAAAAAAAAAAATTGGACGTGGGGGTCCCCCTAAATATCTATACCAGGCCCTTCAGGTCTGGTATGGATATTAAGGGGAACCCCGCATCAAATTTTAAAAAAAATTGACGTGGGGTTCCCCTAAAAATCCATACCAGACAATTTATCCGAGCACGCAACCTGGCAGGCCGCAGGAAAAGAGGGGGGATGAGAGAGCGCCCCCCCTCCTGAACCGTACCAGGCCACATGCCCTCAACATTGGGTACCCCTACCATTTCACAAAGAAAGTGTAAAAATGGTTAAATAAGACAAACACACTTTTGAAAAATTCCTTTATTAAAAAAGCAGTGCTAATCCACTCTTGCTATCCAGCAATGGATGATCATCTCTCCTGGGTCCAGCGATGGCTGATCTGATCCAGCGATGGGGGATCTCTCAGTCCAGCGCTGTCCATACATGCATCCGTCTTCTGTCTCTACTACGGAGACACTGTGGGGATCCCAGCGCTGACGTTTCTTATATTAGGAGGGCAGGGCCACCCGTCACCTGACCCCACCCCCTCTGACGCTGGTGAGGGGAGCCAGGGATTCCCTAATGACGTATGGGTGACCCCACCCCCTCTGATATAACGGAAACCTGCGTTACATCAGAGGGGGTGGGGTCACCCATACGTCACTGGGGAACCCCATGGCTTTCCTCACCAGCATCAGAGGGGGTGGGGTCAGGTGACGGGTGGCCCCGCCGTCCTAATATAAGAAACGTCAGCGCTTATTAACCATTTTTACACTTTCTTTGTGAAATGGTAGGGGTACTTTTGTACCCCTTTACCATTTCAAATGGGGGTGCTGGGATCTGGGGGTCCCCTTGTTAAAGGGGGCTTCCAGATTCTGATAAACCCCCCGCCCGCAGACCCCCACAACTACCGCTCAGGGTTGTGGGGATGAGGCCCTTGTCCCCATCAACATGGGGACATGGTGCTTTGAGGGGTCACAGACCCCCAAAGCATCCTCCCAATGTTGAGGGCATGTGGCCTTTTACGGTTCAAGAGGGGGGCGCTCTCTCGTCCCCCCCCCTCTTTTCCTGCGGCCTGCCAGGTTGCCTGCTCGGATAAAGGGTCCGGTATGGATTTTTAGGGGGACCCCCACGTCAAATTTCTTTTTTAATTTGACGCGGGGTTCCCCTTAATATCCATACCAGACCTGAAGGGCCTGGTAATTGAATTTAGGGGAACCCCCACACTTTTTTTTTATCAATGAATAAATTGTCAGCTCCCGTAATACAGAGAACACTCATTGAGTGTTCTCTGTATTACGCCTCAAAAGATTTTAAAATACTTTTTTTCCTTGCGAAATTACACTTTTTGCAGGGGCAGTTCTAAGCACAGGAAACATGCGCCCCTTCACAGGCATACTATAGACACCCCCCAGGTACGAAATTAGGAATATTACACTTTTATTGTTTCACTTTAATCATTATTAAAATCACTGCTCCTGAAAAAACTTCAGTTTTTAAAACTTTTTTTTGCATTGATCCATGTCCTCTGGGGCAGGACCCAGGTCCCCAAACACTTTTTAGGACAGTAACTTGCATATTAGCCTATAAAATGAGCACTTTAGATTTCTCCCATAGACTTGTACAGGGTGTTCCCGCTTTTTGAATTTGCCGCGAACAGCCCAAATTGTTCACTGTTCGCTGAACATGCAAACAGGCAATGTTCGAGTCGAACATGAGTTCGACTCAAACTCGAAGCTCATCCCTACCTGGAAGCCCATTTGCTTGCCAAATTTTCTAACATTGTCTTTGTTTGGGCTTGAAAAGTCCCAATTCTCTTTTCCTATGTTATATTTACAAAAAGGGATGTGACGCTTTTATTGAATCTTTCCAACAGACTAGCTCTATAATTATATTTCTCCTTTGTTATCTGAAATTGTTGGTTAGTGGGGGAGAACAGGCCATTACAAACACTTTAAAAATAATGGACTCTCTCAATATTCATCAAGCAATGGACTTTTTTTTTCAACACTCAATGGACTTTTTTTCAATGCCCTCATTTTTTCTATTTCTATTTTGCTTTAATATTTTATTTACATTATGTGTTATTTCTTGATATTTGTCTTAAAACCAGAGAGAAGCATTTAAATCTAAAATAATTTTATAACATCTGTACATATGACATAATGCATATTGATATCAATATATTTGACATCCAAGTTGATGCTGCACAATAGCTCAGCATAGCATAAATTGCTGGGTGTCTGAGTATTTGTATACTTAAATTGAGTAGAATATAGTATGTTGGGTGGTTTTCCTAAATTTATAAGAGGGGCGAGTGAAATGCATCACTTTAGTCATGATTTGGTCTTTGTTGAATCAGTTGTTTCTAATATGCTGAAGGATATGACATATATAGATGTAAAGAACATTCTACCTTTCATGGCAAAGATACTGGCAAGAATTTCCACTGCTGCTTTGTCTGGACTAGGGATGAGCTTCATGTTCGAGTCGAACATAAGTTCGACTCGAACATCGGCTGTTCGCCCGTTCGGCAAATTCCAAACGTTATGCGTCATCACAGTGCATTGCTGGCTCATGATTGGCCAAGCATGCACTGTGACCCCGCATGCTTGGCCAATCACAGCGCCAGCAGCGAGGAGAGCCATGATTGGCCACAGGCATCCTGCCTGTGGCCAATCATAGCTCAGGCTGTGTAGTACACGCCCCACACTATATAAGGCCGCCAGCGCGGCGGCCTAGTGTAGTGTGTTGGCGTCTGAAGCAGTTAGTGGGTGTTCTGTGTACCTTCAACACAGTACACACCGATCGTTATCGGCCGATTTTCGATCTTGCTCTTCTGTAGTGGTTGTTGTCTGCTTGCCCTGACCGCAGTATACACTGCTATATTCACCTCACCTATATAGCTAGTGATCTATCTTTTATAATAGAGCTTGCAGTCAGTAGTGTTAGGAGCTTGTGCGTGCTGTCTGCGTGCACTGTACCCAGTACACACCGCTATATATCCACCTACATAGCTCTTCTCTATTTGAGCCCACTTGCCATCTGCAGGAGTTATTGTAAGTTGTGTGTGCCTCCAGCACAGCACAGTATACATCTGTATATACCCCTTTATCTCTGGTGTTCTATAAAAAAGGCATCTGCAGGAGTTAGTGGGTTTTTTGTGCCTCCAGCACAATATACACCTGTATCTACCCTTTATTGCTGTTCTCTAATAGAGGCATCTGCAGGGCTTAGTGGGTGTTGTGTGACTCAATTACAGTATACCCCTTTATCTCTGGTGTTCTATAATAAAGGCATCTGCAGGAGTTAGTGGGTGTTGTGTGACTCCAGCACAATATACCCCTGTATCTACCGTTTACTGCTGTTCTCTAATAGAGCCATCTGCAGGGCTTAGTGGGTGTTGTGTGACTCCATTACACTGCTGTTTTACCCAACTCCCTTCATGCCATTACCATGTCTGGAAGGCCAGCAAGGAGAGGCAGACAGGAGCGAGCCGATAAAAGAGGGCAAGCAGGCTCTGTGTCTAAAGACAGCAGTGCTGGTCGTGGACGCGGTGCATTGTCATCAGCACGTGGCCATGGGACACGCTTGTCCTTCTTTTCGGCAGCTGGACATGTTGAACCGCAACATGCTAATGACTTGGTAGAGTGGATGACCAAGCCCTCTTCATCCTCCTCATCCTCTCTCACCCAGTCTCAGGGTACTAGCAAAGCAGCTGCCAATGCATCGTCTTCCCTCCTCTCAATGTCATCATCAGTGACTCCTTCCCTAGACCCACCATGTCCTCCTGAGGAGTCTCCTGAACTCTTTGAGCACAGTGTTGGGTACATGCTCCAGGAGGATGCCCAGTGTTTTGTAGGCTCTGATGATGACACTCAGCTAGAGGAAGGCAGTAGCGTTAGCGCAGAGAGAGGGGATGCTCAAGAAGGACAGCAATCTGGCAGTCATGTTCCACAAGCTGCAGCATACTGCCAGGTTTGCTACAGCGATGAAGAGGGAGGGAATGATGAGGGCACTGACTCCACGTGGGTGCCTGGTAGGAGAGAGGAGGAGGAGGAGGCACATGTCCAACGAGGCAGGATGCCCTCCGGGGGCCAGCTTAGGGGCAGCACATCGACTGAATCACACCGCAGAGCTCCGCCTGTGCAGGGCGCTGCCTCTGCGCGTTATTCTAAAAGTTCTTTGGTGAGGGCCTTTTTTGAGACGAGTGCATCAGATCGCACCACTGCTATTTGCAACATATGTCTCAAGCGTATCTCGCGTGGCCAAAACATCAGCCGCTTGGGCACCACATGCTTGACCAGACATATGTTGACCTGCCATGCAGCTCGTTGGCAAGCGTACCTCAAAGACCCACACCAAAGAACAAAGCGGACCTCTCCTTGCTCCTCATCAGCTGGCATCTCCAACCCCACTAGACCTTCAGTCCTCTCTGAAACCTGCTCTGAGAGGAATGAAGGTGTAGAATTAGGTGTGTCACAGCCAAGTGCTTCCGGGCACTCTGCTAGCAGTACACCCACGTCCGATAATGGCAGGCAAATGTCCCTGCCCCAGCTGCTGGACCAGCGAAAGAAGTTCACTCCCAGCCATCCAAATGCCCAGCGGTTGAATGCTAGCTTGGCTAAATTGCTAGCACTTCAACTGCTGCCTTTTCAGTTGGTAGACTCGGCCCCCTTCCGTGAGTTTGTATAATGTGCGGTTCCTCAGTGGCAGGTCCCCAAACGCCACTTTTTCTCACGGAAGGCGATTCCGGCTCTCTACCGGCATGTGGAAGGCAATGTCCTTGCCTCGCTGGACAGGGCGGTCAGCGGTAAGGTGCATATTACCACTGACTCATGGTCCAGCAGGCATGGACAGGGACGTTACCTGTCTTCCACGGCCCATTGGGTCACTCTTCTGGCAGCTGGGAAGGATGCAGGACAAGGTGCAGTAGTGTTGGAGGTTGTTCCGCCACCACGCCTCCAAAATGCTACTATTGGTTGTGACACACCTCTCTCCTCCACCCCCTCCTCTTCTTCTTCCTCCATGGCCTCTTCCAGTGCTCTGCCCTCAGAACCAGCGGTGCTCCGTAGGCGTTCCAGGGGCTACGTAAGTACGCAGGCAAAACAATGCCATGCCGTGCTTGCGCTGGTTTGTTTGGGGGACAGGAGCCACACTGGGGCGGATGTTTTGTCAGCTCTGCAGGGGCAGGCCGAGAGGTGGTTGACGCCACGCCAGCTTAAGCCAGGAATGGTGGTTTGTGACAATGGCACCAACCTCCTCTCCGCCCTCTGACAGGGACAACTGACCCATGTGCCCTGTGTAGCTCACGTCCTTAACCTGGTGGTGCAGCGGTCCTTGGGCAGGTACCCCGGCTTACAGGATGCCCTGAAGCAGGCCAGGAAAGTCTGTGTGCATTTCCGCCGATCATTTAATGCCTGTGCTCGGCTGGCTGAGCTCCAAAAGGAGTTGAACCTGCCCAAGAAGCGCCTTATATGTGACATGCCCACCAGGTGGAACTCAACGTTGGCCATGCTGCAGCGGCTGCACACGCAGCAGAGGACCATCAATGAGTACCTGTGTGACTATGGCACCAGGACAGGGTCAGGGGAGCTCGGCTTTTTCTCACCACGCCAGTGGGGCATGATCAGGGATGCATGCACTGTCCTGTCACCGTTTGAGGAGGCCACAAGGATGGTGAGCAGTGACAGTGCATGCATCAGTGACACTGTACCTCTTGTCCACCTCTTGGAGCATACGCTGCATGGAATAATGGACAGGGCACTTGAGGCAGAACAGAGGCAGGAAGAGGAGGACTTCCTTACCTCTCAAGGCCCCCTTTATCCAGACAGTGTTCCTGCTGTGCCACCCATCACACAGGAAGAGGATGAGGAGGAGGAAGAGGAGGAGGAGGATGATTGTGTCAGCATGGAGGTGGAGGCTGGCACTCAGCATCAGCAGCAGCAGCAGCAGTCTTGTAGGGATGATTTACAGTCCCAAGAAACCCGTGGACTTGTACGTGGCTGGGAGGAGGTAGCTGCGGATCATGTTGTCCTTAGTGACCCAGAGGACTCCGGACTGAATGCCTCAGCTAACCTACGCTGCATGGCCTCCCTGATCCTGCAAAGCCTGCGGAAGGATCCTCGTATTCTTCGGATCAAGGAGAGGGACCATTACTGGCTGGCCACTCTCCTTGATCCACGGTACAAGGGTAAGGTTGCCGACCTTATCTTGCCATCGCAGAGGGAGCAGAGGATGAGACATCTCTGGGAGGCCTTGCAGAAAGGTCTGTGCAACGCGTTCCCAGAGACTGGGAGGTTACAAACTCCTGGTCCTGGACAACGTGTTGCTGAGGCATCAGTCAGAAGGAGTGGTGGAGAAGGTGGCCGTCTGACTGATGCTTTCAGACAATTTTTTAGTCCGCAGCCCCAAGGTATGATCGGTTCCAGCAACCATCGCCAGCGTCTGATTTACATGGTGCAGGAATACCTAGGGGCAAGGTCAGACTTGGACACCTTTCCCACCGAAAATCCTCTGGCTTACTGGGTCTTGAGGATGGATCACTGGCCAGAGCTTGCACAGTATGCAATTGAGCTACTGGCCTGTCCTGCATCCAGCGTTCTTTCGGAACGCACCTTCAGTGCTGCTGGTGGCTTTGTTACCGATCACAGGGTGCGCCTGTCCACCGAATCAGTTGATCGACTGACCGTCATAAAATGTCTCAAATCTCGCTCATGGCCATCCCAAAGGAGGAGGATGTCATCTATATACCTAGCCCACAAAACATTCTGAGGTATATCGTGGGCATAGATGACATCCTCCTCCCATCTGGCCATAAAGAGATTAGCCAGGCTGGGGGCATACTTTGGGAGTGGCTATGGGGGCAAAGTATGCCCCCAGCCTGGCTAATCTCTTTATGGCCAGATGGGAGGAGGATGTCATCTATGCCCACGATATACCTCAGATTGTTTTGTGGGCTAGGTATATAGATGACATCCTCCTCCTTTGGGATGGCCATGAGCGAGATTTGAGACATTTTATGGATTCCTTGAATGATAATGAAAGGGGCATACATCTCAGTTATGAGATAAGCCAGGTGAGAATACATTTTTTAGATCTTAATATTGTTATAAAAAAAGATCGTTTTGTCACCTCAACGTTCTTTAAAGACACTGATCGGAACTCTTTCATCCCGACTGATAGTTGCCATCATGTCCCCTGGCTTCGATCAGTTCCCAAAAGTCAATACATCCGTTTGAGGCGCAACTGCTCTGAAGTTGAGGAATTTTTGGCACAGGCCGAAGTTCTCACCTCCAGATTTTTAGAAAAAGGATATCAACAAGATTTCTTAATTAAGACTCTTAATGAAGTGACCAATATTCACCGTGCCGATTTGTTGGTTGAAAGGGGCCCACGTGTTAATGACACTCAAGGAAAAGTCCCCTTTATTACCACTTACTCTTTCCAACAGAAGAGTATAAAGAAATTGATAAACAAACACTGGCACATTGTTAGCAGCGATGCTACCTTGAAAAATGTGGTTAGTGAGAGGCCTCAAATAGTGTTTAGAGGAGCATCGTCAGTCCGTCATCGCTTGGCACCAAATGTCATAGACCCTCCAGCTAGAGGTAGGGTTTTTTTTGACCAGCTCACAGGATTTTACAAATGTGGTAAGTGTAGGGTCTGTTCTTTGAATTCTTGTCTTCAGAGACGGACCACCACTTTTCGCAGTACGGCTACTGGATTAAACCATAGTATTAAACCATGCATCACATGTGCCACCGTGGGAGTGGTGTACATGTTGCAGTGCCCTTGTGGGCTGCAATATGTGGGACGCACAAAGCGCCCCCTACAGGTGAGACTCAATGAACATATAAGCAATATTATCATTGGTTTCCCCAACCACTCTGTGTCTAAACACTATTTGAAATTTCACAGTAAAGACCCCTCTAAGACCCTTTTCTTGGGGATTGACAAATATAAGCCTCACTGGCGGGGTAGCTCTTTAGTAAGAGAAATTTCTAAACTGGAAATGTCTTGGGTCCACCGTCTCAAAACTTATACCCCTTTTGGGCTTAATATTGACACCGATGTCAACGCCTTTATTGACAATTCTTAGTTAAACCTCTCTTTTTATCTGTTTGGTTTTGATTCTTTATTCATATATCTTTTATACATTTAATTTATGTATTTTTTGCACTTCAAATGTTATACTAGTTTTATATATACAATACCCTTTTGGCCTTGCCTGTTGTGAGATGCTAGACTGGTCCATGCATTCTAGATATGTGCGCCATTTCTGGATATACACTTTAGGTATATGTATTATTTTTATGTTTTATATATGGATCCTTTTATTATGGACGATCTATTGATCGTACAGATTAGGTTATTTTTATTTTTATGTTGTTATGGGGTTTGGCCCATGTGCGGGGATCCAACTCGTATTATTTATGGTTGGATCTATGCACATTGACTACTCCATATTATATATATTTTTTTATTAACATCCATTTCATTTGTCCTTTTCATCTAGATAAACACTATACCCATGGATTCGTGTGAAATAATTTTCTCCAATAATCCTTTTTTATCTACTTATTTCCCTTTAATTTTCTATCTCTTTCGTGTATTGCGAAGGGTATGCGATTTCTTTATACTGTCAGCATACTATTAGGCATATGACAACATATATGTAGACGTCTTTTTTGCGCCAATCCCGTTAGAAGGACTGGATGTAATTCCTTCGTTTCACAATTTAACTGATTTTTCGTTCGTGTTTCACGGAGGGATTTGCGATTATGAAGTGTTATGCGATTTATATATTGCCAACTTTCTATTTGTGTTACATGAGCACATATATTCATTATTTTAATGTTCCTTTTTAAACACACAATATATCTGTTGGATGTGATTTTCATCTGTGATGTTCTATTTAACAGACGTTAAGTGTGTTCGTTACGGGTTGCTATAATATTTCAATTCTGGATAGACAGCGCTCGTATTGGGGTTATTTGCCATTTTCCGTAATGGCGTATGTTGACTAAGTCTTGCATCTCAAAACGAGGCTTGGTTCCCTTCGTTAGTTCTATTAGGCGGAGCGTTACTGAGCCTCGTATTTCAATACAAGGCTTGGTTCCCTTCGTTAGCTTTATTAGGCGGAGCGTCACTGCGCTGCCCGTTCCCCATTGACAACGTCAGGTATGACGAAACGCGTCTGGGAAGGCACGCAGTGACGCCACCACGTTGTAGGAGAGGAGGACGGGCTCCTGTTTGCCGGCCGGCTTTTTACATTGCTCCTATATGCTGTGTTTTATCTACGTACTTGTAAGTGCATTACTTTTATTTATTAAACTGTTCCTACGTTATTACGCTATGTCAGTCCCTTTCTTTTCTGTGGGCCTCTGAGTGCTTCATATCGAGACCACTGAACAGACTATTATCTTGGAAACACCGCTAAGAGATGGAGTGCTGACCCAGCTGAGGAAGGTTAACCTGGATGTCATCCACTTATCATTTGTATATGCTTCATTCCATATATTTTCTGGTAAGCGCATTCAACATATGGTGACGGTATCTCACGCGCCTTGGAAAGTGTTGAACCACTGTGGTGCTGTCATTTAAGAACACTTACGTCCGTTATTTGGATTCACCTATGAACTTTTCCTAAATTGGACTTTTTTCACTTTATGCCATTTTTGGCTTTTTTGGTTATCTACACATCATTTGAGGTCTTTTTGCATAATTGTATTAGTCTTTATTTTTATTTTCATATTTTATTTTATCTTATAATTTTAATTTTATATTATATGTAGTGGAGGGTTGGCGCGGCTTTGTATATATTTTATTACTGTTGGGTGCCATATCACATTTATTGCTGCCGCCTATTTTGTTAGTTTGTTAATTTTACACTATTTTTCCTAGCGCGGTTTACATTTTTCCTATATGGAAGAGGTTGCAGTGTGGTGGCACCAGCACCAGTGCCTAAGGCCCAATTTTTCTGCCCCTGTTTAACAGGGGCGTTTAATTACAATTTTTGATGCAATGCGTTGCAGCAGGGCTAATTCCTGCAATAAAACAAGAGTATATGGGAGAGGTTGCAGTGTCGTGGCACCAGCACCAGTGCCTAAGGCCCAATTTTTCTGCCCCTGTTTAACAGGGCCTAGTAATTACAATTCTTGATATAATATTTCACAGGAGGGCCCATTCCTGTGCCCACCCAGAGTAACTGTGAGGACTTATAGTGTTGTGGCACCAGCACCACAACCACCAAAGGTCAATTTTTCTACCACTGTTCAACAATGGCATGTAATTACAATTCTTGATATAATCGTTCACAGCAGGGCGCTCCAGCGCCCACCAAGAGTCACTTTGAGGGCTTACAATGCTGTGGCAAAACCAACACCTTGTTCCGCCATTTCTGCAGAGCATATAGGGCAGGCCCCTACTTTCAAACATCCAACTTACAAATATCTCCTACTTGCAAACGGAAGGAGACAACAGCAAGTGAGATGAAAAAAGATGGACGACAAAACAAATTATACAGGGGTGATAACCCTTCCCTATGTTTTCCAAAAAGCTTAAAAATAGTTTTTTTGACTGGAGCTACACTTAAAAAATGTACCAGTTGAAAATTACAAACAGATTCAACTTAACACAACAAACCTACACAGTCCCTGTCTTGTTTGCACCGCCTGTATACTGCTGTTCTGAGTATATAGGGCCTGGGGGCACACGCATTTACTTTTTTTAATATGGGTACAGGGTTCCCCTTAATATGCGTACAAGACCCAAATAGGCTGGTAATGGGCAGGGAGGGCTACCCATGCCATTTTTCTCAATGATTTTCAACCATATTGCAGGAACCAGATATAACATTAAAACCGCAAGCAGTTTTAAATGGTGTTATTTCCGTTTAATGTCATTTTGTGCAGGGACTGTTCTAAACACGGGAAACACGTGGCACTTCACAGGCATACTACAGACACCCCCCAGGCACCATATTTAAAGGAATATTTCACTTTCTTTTTCACTTTAATCGTCATTAAAATTAGTGCTCCCGCCAAAACGGCCATTTTTAAAAACATTTTAGGCATTGACCCATATCCCCTGGGGCAGGAGCCAGGTCCCCAAACCCTTTTTAGGACAGTATCTTGCATATTAGCCGTTAAAATTAGCACTTTTAATTTCGAACGTTCGAGTCCCATAGACTTCAATGGGGTTCTAAAGTTCGTTCGAATTTGGGGTCCGTTCGAAATTTCTGATGCGAACCGAACCGAGGGGTGTTCGGCTCATCCCTAGTCTGGACAGACTCAATGATCCAAGTAACTGCTCTATTGAAGGTAATGTTGCGTCCGCATACAGCAAATTGTGGCTGGGAGAAGTTTCATTTTGAACTTGTGATGAAGCTTGCTAAAACCGAACAATTCATTTTTAAAAATGAACCCCCTGGGCCTGGAAAGAGAAAACCTTGGACTTATGTGGATTGGAGCTCCCAAAGCATACCAAACTTTACTTTCAGACCAAAGACTGGACTATGACATCAGCTTGTCTTTGTGCAATATTCAAGATCTTGATGTGATATACTGAAGAAATGTTTACTGAATCCTTTTCCAGTCATGGTCTAAATTTATATTATCTAATCTCATGGGGATTTTTTAGAGGCTGGTGAAGAGAAATGTAACCAGTTTCAACTTCATATTATATATGAGCCATTGTAAAGCATTCAGTACCTCAAATCATAATGATATGTTTGTTGTTTGATTTTGGGTCAGTTCTGGTAGTTAGAACACACCCAAGTGTGGGTATATGTTGTACTATGTTGGCCGACTTATGTAGGATATCATAATCTTATATATATATGTACACATACAATACAATATTGGCATATTGTCTAAAATTCAGCTGACAATGGTTGAGTTGTCCAAGCCAACTCAATTTAAACATATCAAAGGGACAGCTGATGACCCTTTGATATGTTAATCTTATGCAAGTCTACCTAGGTATTTGAGGAATGACCTGGTAATCAAAGGGTACATTGTTTACATACTTAAAGATGATAAAGCATCATACAAGAAGTATTTATTGATGGTAATTAGACTTGAGGGGATAACAATAAGATCAAAAAGTATTTTGGGTTGACCTAGCAGACCCCCCCCCCCCCCCCCAGTGTGTTCTGGAAATCATTCAGTCTTCTCATTCTCCATGAAGGTGAGAGAAGGAACTGGGTTCACTTAAGGTGTATGAATGCTGCACAAATAGCCTGTCACCTATTTTATATTTACTCTGTTGGATTTTGCCATCTGTTGTAAGTATCTTATGAACTTTGTTCTGTCTGAAGTTTCAATAAATGCATCTCTCTGGAAGAATCCGGTTGCTGCGGGAAATTACTCACACATTATAATAATAACTAAATATTAATCTACCCACAATACTACTTCACTACACTGATGACTCATCAGTTGTCAGGGGGCTTCCCCACTGACAGATGAATATAAAACAAAAGAATATATTACGTCTAAAAGAGTCATGCTTATAAAAGATGACAAGTGCTATGAAACATAAGTAAACAAAACAGAAAAGATTGGTATCCTGTAAAATATGCAAAAGAAAAAAGTCCACCACCTTTATGGAGAGAGTGCACGCTTACCGGCTAGCGTGTGACCAAATAACTAAAGAAAAGTCAACTGAGCTTTCTATCAACCACCCAGCCCTGGATCCTGTTATGGCGACTTTTACCTACCTCATACGCTTAATGATACATAACATAAGTGATATAAGTGTCCCTCTACCCTAAATCACAATAAGAACTGGTTTATTGAGCACCATCTTTTTCTGAACACCAGATAAGACTTATGATGATTCACTTTGGTTGAAAGTGTTTATGCGCTGCTATATATAGAAAATGGACTCTTCATTTAAGTTGTATTTTTTATATATTTTTGAATAAGTGATATAACCCATGAAATCAATAAGGAATGATAATGGTGCTAAAATACAAAGATCTAATTTATTTATACAGAAAATAAACATTAGAATATTCAGATATTACCAAATATAGTGATATTACAAATACAGTGTTGCCAGTCTACGAATATAAAATTTACATACACATGCTATCAAGGTATTAAGGCAAATCCTAGGATAGAAAAAGTTAGAGAAAAGAAAAGAGACATAAGATAATACAGATATATTACATAGACAGTTCTTATGTGACCATGCTTCATCTAGACCATGAGCCTAAGAGAGCGAGAATCCCTGCCAGCTTTGGTTTTTATGTTCCCTCTCTACCCATCCCTACCAATCAAACCCCTGGACCACTTTCATTGGATGAAATTCAAGTCTAGTTATTCATCATGCTTCTTACATAAACATTAGTCTCTCTTCGGTGCCTCTGTTTTAAACCTGATTACCTTTGTTAAATCTATCTCTTGATTTAAAACAGTCAGCCCTCTTTGAACCTAGCATAAATTAGCATTTCAAGGACTTATGATCAGGTGAGACACACTGTCTGCTCCTCAACTATGCAGACAACAGACCAAAAGGCGTTGGTCTTTTGAGATACAGAAAACAGTAACTAGGCCCACTCTCAGGATTAAACCCAAAAATATTAAGTACACACATTCCTATAACAACATTATATATATATATATATATATATATATATATTCGCACCCACATACATACATAAAACGGGGCATAGTAATTTAATTAGAAAGTAGAAAGTCCTCACAACGGTTCCCTTGAAGCTCCTTAATGTACTGTAAATATTAATTTCCATTCCACATCAGTTCCCCCTGAAGTTCCCTCCTGAACTTATGCCCTGCCTCAATGATCCTGTACCCAACCACAACAGTCCTGAAGCCCCGACCCCTCCCCACAACCACTGAGACCTCCTCTTCCTTTCTTAAACACGCCGGAACCCATGGAGGTCGACTTGAGACAGCAAAGCAATCCTGGTGCCTTTATTTGGATAAACCTCTTGATCTTGAGATCACCCAAATCGTCCAATTTGATCCTGCTAAGACATCCTGATTTCCCGCTCCCTTGTTACCTCCTCCCATGCTCAACATCAGGACCGCTCCAGAACCTATGGAACTCCCCACCCCAATATGCCAGCTCCTACCATGTCCACCACTAGGTGATCCCTAAAAACTCTTTTATTCCTGGATGTCTACCCCGCCTCCACCTAAAATGTTACCTTAGCCAGCTCCATATCAGATAATTCCCAGCAGCTATTATTTTTGTACCACCCTCCTCCTCTTAGATCATGAACCCCTTGAGCAGGGCCCTTCTATTCATGCCCTGCACAAACCTGCACTAAATCCTGTTGCTTAAACTACCCAACTTTTTAACTCCTCTCCAAATCCCAACAGAAGTTTCAGTAGGTGTAAGGGGATGTCAGGTTTGCTATAAAACCTTTCTTTCAGGGGTGATCGGGGTACATCCCAGTGTTCCTGCGATATCCATGCCAAGGACAAAAGGAGATGTACAATAGACTCCCCGAGGTAGTGTACAGCAGAACATGCAAATAGGCAAAAAATGTGTTCAAACACAGTTAAAGTCTATGGGACGGGGGGGCGTGGCTTGGCGCCGATCTGGAATGGCCGCCTAACTGCATAGCTCCGGCAGTTAGAGACCCAGATCTCAGTCCAGCAGAGCGAACCAGTGCCCTAATCCATGGGGAAAACGAAGGGGAAAGGCTCCCAATCTCGCTCCCGCTCCCCGAGGGGACCCGAAAACAGTTCCGGATGCAATATCCCGGACATGTTCAGGGCGCAATCACGCGAGGCCGGGGCTTCACCCGCGGCCTACTCAGACGACCGCTCGCCCAGCAGAAGTCCCTCGGAGAGGAACCCAGCGGCAGGACAGCCCGCCCTCAATCCGAGCGATCACAATGGCAGACTTGAGGTCAGTGGCAGCTGACATTAAAGAGTCCCTCACATCTGTAATTGCGGACCTGAGGAGAGATGTACAAGCCATGCACATTCGCACATCAGAATTGGAGGAGGCCGCGGCCCGCTATGATACCGCCATCCACCAACTACAGCAGGCCTCCCATGTGCACACCCATATCAGAGAGCTACACAGGCACATGGAGGACTTGGATAACCGCGGACCCCCGCCACAACATAAGGGTAAGAGGCATCCCAGAGTCGATTGAACAATCACACATATCCCAAGCCACCACCCATATTTTTAATGACCTGTTGGGAAGACCACCCGAGACCCAGATTGACTATGAGAGACTGCATAGAGCCCTCAGACCCCGGGGCAGGGACACAGATCCCCCGAGGGATGTAATTTGCTGTGTGGTGAATTTCAAACTGAAAGAGGACATCCTAAAAAGGGCTAGAGACAGACGCAACTTTACTTTTCAAGGTGCAGAAATAAAGCTCTTCCAAGATCTATCTCCAATTACCCTGCAGAATAGGAGAGACCTACGCCCTCTATTGGAGGTCCTACGTCACAAAGAAATTCAGTACCGCTGGCGTCACCCGTTTTGTCTCTCAGCCACAGTTGCGGGACGCACGGCACACCTCAGAGTCCCAGAAGACCTCATAGGATTTTGCTCTACACTTCAAATACCTTTGATAGACTTACCGGACTGGTACAAAGCATTCCGTACCCCACAACTACCGAGGTCAAACTCCTTGGATGCTATACCGGTGAGAGACGACTTTCAACTACGGAGGCGAAGATCCTCATCCCCAAGACCAGCACCTCAGAGGGATCGGAGAGATCGGCAACAACTCAGCCCGACATCCTCCCCTGCACACAGACATGCACGGCCTGACAGCTCCTAGGAATCTCCACATTCCTTAACCCTTCCTTGCCGCATGGATAACATGGTAAATTTGCTGACAACCCCACTCACCACCAACATCCCAGTAGTCTATCCCTCCTTCATCTTCACTCTTCGGGAACCGGGACATGGACCTATCCACACTCACCTACTCGCCCAACCTACTCCTCAGGACTAGGAGTACGGGCCGAGTGTCACGAACATCCACAGCATGTCGTCAAGTTCAATCTGGGTGGGCGGCTTAATGATGACCACCTACGGTAAGACTCGCTCAGTTCGTTCACAGCGACCAAGGAGGTCAGGATAACGACATTGCTGACAACCATGATAGACTCCCCTCCTCTCGTGAGAAATCCTTGCCCCCCCCCCTCCAGCAGTCCATAAATTATGGAGGACACATCACTGAACTATATAAGACATGTGAAACCAAGAGTCTGTTTACATTCAATAAAAGTCCTGGTATAATGTGCTGTATATGTATTCAGGTAGAGGGGACCCTAGGGCAAAATGCGGCAGAAAATTTAGGTAGCCTCCTCTTATCCTGTCACCCGAAGTCCCCGAATCCTTCCTTTATCCCCCCATCCCTGCACCTGTAGCTCTAGTGTAACCATGGGAAGAGGGGGGAACACTCCTGTTACAGCCGGAAAGGACGTGAATACACACAGACACCCGGTTCAGGGCTACTATAGTTCATAGCTCATCCCGAATCACCCTTAGAGTTTAGAAGAATCCCCCTAGGTCTTCATTAAGTAAAGGTTTAACCTAATAGGGGTAATACATGCTATAACTGGATTTGGGGGGTAGACTGCAAGTTTAGTTCTTTTATTGTTACTACCGTTACTTGCATGTCAGGAGACTGTGGGCAGGAGGAGGGCTGCTACGGCACCAGAAGGTAAAGGGTCTGGCTCTTCGGGTCACAACCTCATAGGTATGTCTTCTGGCCTAAATCTGAAGTCTCAGAGACTTGTCAGGAAGATATCCCTTTACTAAGGACACCTGGTCCACGAATATCTCAATGGCTTCCTTTCCCTTAAACACGCATTTTAGTCCTAAAATGCGGATTTGAGCGAATTAGTGACAACAATCCCCTTGGCAATTTCAAGGATCCAGCTGTCTCAATGAGACAAAGGATGAAGGACTACCAGACACTTTGATATCCTCCTCCTGTTCCTTTCTCTTTCTTCCTCTCCCTTTGTTCTGTTAAAGCGTACATAGGCTAATGCGGGTATAGTTCTTACTTCTATCACATCAGGGAATTTCCGAAGCTTGTAATAGCAGAACACAAGTTCATACCCTGTGTTGTATTGTTAAATGTTGGCCTATGTTTTTGTTGTTTTCCACATGGCTTACTGTATGTTGGGTCACTCCATTGCTCCGCACCCTCTTCACTCCATACTCACTTTTCGTTTTCTCCTTAACACAGTACGCACGAGCTCTTAAACACAAAGTGTACCATATGGTCTCAACACTGACTGGACATCGCAAGACCACACATCGGACGACCTTCCACTTCTCCACAAAACGGCAAAGAGATTCTTTCCGTTAACCTACACCGGACGCCAAGACACATTTGGGTAAGGTAGCAGGACTACACACCCCCGGTATTGTATTGACACTCACACATTCCCCATCCCTCTCACCCTTCCCCTTGATCCCTCTCTCTGTCATTCCCCCTGACCCCCTTTACTTATCCTGTAGACACTCTAGTACACATCTCTACGTTCCTACTATTACCTCTCTGGTCTCCGCCGTCGTAATAACCTTAGTACTCTAGAGGAAGTCCCCATAGACCAGTAACCAGAAAAGGGTCACCCACACTTATAGATTCTAGGAGTCTCGAACATCCAAATTTCATGGGGCAGATTGAGATTTTGACGCAAATAAGACATATAAGCTAAATCAGATAACCATGCCTACTACTACTTCTAACACACAGGACGTAACACTGAAAACAGTCTCCCAGAATGTTAAGGGACTGAATATCCCAGAAAAAAGAAGCCAAATTCTGAATATGTTAACAAAGCTGAGGGCGGATGTGGTGTTTCTCCAGGAAACCCACTTCCACTCGGACAAAATCCCTAAATTGACCAACCATAGATTTCCTACTGCCTTCCATGCCACGAATCCATTGGCCAAAACGAAGGGAGTTTCTATACTTCTATCCAAAAATATCCAATGGAAGTTAGAAGACTCCTTGATTGATCCAGAAGGCAGATACATATTCGTGAAAGGCTACATTAATGACCACCGGTTTACATTAGCTAATATTTAGAGTCCGAACACGGCTCAGGTCAGCTTCTTTCGCACTATAGCCAAACACCTCGCGGGATTCCAATCGGGAATTACTATATTAGGAGGAGATTTCAATGTTGCACTCCAACCTCTATTAAACTCTTCATCGGGCTCCTCATCGCTACCTTATAGGTCTCTGAGACATATTAAATCACAGCTACAAGATTTATGCCTCCATGACTCATGGCGTATAACACACCCAACCGAGAAAGATTACACTTTCTTTTCGGCTCCCCATACCAAATATTTGCGATTGGACTACCTCTTTCTCTCTCAAAAAGATTTACCTCTCTTAAAATCAGCAACTATCGAACCTCTTATACACTCGGACCATAATCCGATCACACTTACCCTTACCCTCCCCCAGACAAAAACAACCACCAAAATATGGCGCCTAGATTCCACCCTGCTGTCCTCGGAGAGTGACATCAATCATATAAGCACTAGTCTCATTAACTACTTTAGAGAAAATACCAATCCGGAGACATCTCCCTTCACTGTATGGGAAGCACATAAATGTGTGATCAGGGGCGAGTTTCTGACTCTCAAAGCCATTCGGAAAAAAGCTCACCTATTGACTATAAATGACTTAATCAGTAAAATTAAAAGACTAGAACTTGCACACAAACAATCTCATGCTCATGAAACTCTTCTGGACCTTACCAACACTAGAAAGCAACTTCTAGAACTCCTTAATAGCAAAACCAGACGCAAATTTATTCTGACCCAGAAACTTTTCTACGAACAGGGAAACAAGAGCGGGAGGTTATTGGCTAGGGCTATTCAATCGAAAAAAGCAAGTACCAACATTCACACTATAAAAGATCACGCGGGTATCTCACGTACGTCAACGGTAGACATTGCGGCCCAATTTGAAAAATACTATAGAGAGCTTTATAATATACCTGGGCAGCCTGAAACCCTATCAGGCCACAATTCCAAGGAAGCCCTAATTAAAAAATTCTTGCAAAAATATGGCCCTTCCCCTATATCAAATGAGACGGCCCTTGACCTAAACAAACCCATCACAGAGGAGGAACTGAAAAGAGCGATTAAACAATTGAAACCGGGTAAAAGCCCTGGCCCGGATGGTTTGTCAGCCCCATATTATAGTACATTTTCCGATATACTCACAACTCCGTTCCTTGTAGCCTTCAATTCACTCTCCAGCACTCCCACACCACCTACTAGTACACTTGAAGCACACATAGCGGTCATACATAAAGAGGCAAAAGACGCCACATCAGTTATAAATTACAGACCAATTTCGCTACTAAACGTAGATTTAAAGTTATTCTCTAAAATTCTAGCTAACCGTCTTCTCCCCCTCATACCCTCATGGATAGAGAAGGACCAAGTAGGGTTTGTCCCTGGCCAACACCATTAAAGCAATCAACATACATCACTGGTTATCTTCTAATAAGATGAAAGGCTTCTTTCTTTCCTTGGACGCAGAGAAGGCGTTTGACAGGCTGGCCTGGGACTACCTGGAGGCGACGTTACGTCGCCTGGGCATACCAAACAAAATGCTAAACTATATCTTATCTCTATATTCTTCTCCGACAGCAAGAATAAGAGTTAACGGCCACCTGTCAGACGCCTTCCCCGTCCGGAATGGAACGAGACAGGGGTGCCCTCTATCCCCTGTCCTGTTCATCCTCACGCTTGAACCACTCTTACGTAGCATACGGGCCAATGATGACATCAAAGGGATCCCCATCGCTGGTCACTCCTACAAGTTAGCGGCTTTTGCAGACGATATACTGCTATACCTTAGGGACCCCCTGACTTCAATCCCCAATCTACTGAAAGAATTTGACCTATTCCATCGTATTTCTAACTTAAAAATCAATTTTTCAAAATCCCACGCCCTTAATATTTCCCTTCCGCAAGATGTCATTGCCTTATGTCAGAATAATTTCCCATTTATCTGGAAACATGATTCAATACAGTACCTAGGGATAAAGCTTCCCTCACACCTGTCCGACCTTTACGCAAAAAATTTCGCTCCACTCGCTCAAGCCATAGCATCAGACTTGCGCAGCTGGGACAAATCGCATTTCTCATGGTTTGGCTGCGCAGCTATATTAAAAATGAATGTCCTCCCCCGCGTTATATATCTCCTCCAAACAATACCCATTAGACTCCCACATTCTTTTTTTCAAATCATGAAGAGGTTAGCCCTGCAATTTCTCTGGAAACACAAATGCCCCAGAATAAGTTATGCCCAACTCACCAAACCAAAATCAAAGGGGGGCATCGGACTACCAGATTTCTCAAAGTATTCACAAGCCTGTCACCTATGCAGAGTAGTGGATTGGGCGGTTCATGGTAACACTAAAGACTGGGTGAAACTAGAAGATTCCTTATCAGAGCTTTCGATCAAAAGTACCCCTTGGATAGCCCCGCACCTTATCCCCAAAACACTGAAAGAACATCCACTTATAGGTGCCACTTTACGCAGTTTTAGAGAAGCAAACAAACAATGTAAGATTTCCTCAAACCCAGAGCCCCTTACCCCTATAAGACACAACCCTGCCTTTCAACCAGGAATGACTAACCACTTCCTCAGGAATATATGGCCGTTCAAGGACATACAAGCTCACCAATTTTTTCAAAGGGGTAAAATACTAGATCGCGACACAGTCCCTAGGACCCCTGAATCAGATCCTATCCCCTATTGGGTATACTTTCAGATTCGACACTTCCTCCAGAAAACAAATGTAGACTCTTCCCTTGCGCGTAACCTCACCCCGTTCGAGAGTCTCTGCTACCACACCACGCCACAACAGCATTTAATCTCGAACACCTATTCACTGCTTTTCTCCTCTATATCGCCTAAAGAGGGGACAGCATGCAGGGCTTGGGAGAGAGACTTGCAGATGGAATTAACAGAGGAGAACTGGGAGAGAATATTCATAATTGCACACAAAGCGTCCCTCAATGTTACGACATAGGAAAATAACTATAAAACAATATCAAGGTGGTACCGAACACCTGCATTGATAAATAAATACAACAAAGAGATAACGGACAAGTGCTGGAGATGCAACACTGAAATAGGCACATTCCTTCATGTTTGGTGGTCCTGCCCCAGATTGCAGACTTTTTGGTCACAAGTACACAACATCATATCCCAAGTCACGGTTGACCAGCCTGATTTTTCGCCTGCGAGATTCCTTCTTCACCACTCTGACACACCTGCCCAAGTCTATAGAAAATCACTCTGTATGCACATGCTTAATGCAGCTAAATTATGCATACCAGCACATTGGGGTTCTCCAGATACCCCTTCTCTATCAGAGTGGATAAAACACATTGAGAAGATAGCAGAAATGGAAGAATTAATCCACATTACAAAAGATTCCCCACGCAAGTTTGCCCAAACATGGTAGAAATGGAACAACTTTTGAGCCTCAGAAAGATACAAGTCGATCATGAGGTCCGTAAATTAATTAATGGAGAAAACACTATGCAAACGAAATATACATTGATATCCACACACGATATTCTGGCAAACATATCGACAGCGTTTTTCAACACAATTATAGCAGAAGTAGGAATGCAACTTAACCTCCACAATGACCGAAATAAAGAGACCCAGGCCTGCTAGGCCCAAGCACCACGATCGGCGGAGACCGGAGAGATATACATACTCTCTATACCCTTCCCTTCTTCTTCTTTCTTCTTTCATCACAACCCCCCTCCCCCTCCCACCCCCTCCTTTTTTCCCTCTTTTCACCTAAACATGCAACATCCCATTAGGACACAGACGCTCAGTTCGACTACCCAATATTTTATCATAAATAGGATGGTATAATACCTCGCGCACAAATAAGTTTACACAAGACGACTGACATGTTTACGAACAAAACTTTAACGTGCCCCCTAGACATAACAGAAGAGATTCTCATCTTGGTCTTCTCCAGAGAGACGTGTTTAGGACACTTATACCACCCAAATGGATGGAATAGTAAATTTAGTAAACTATGTTATAACGGGTGGCTCATCCTTTCCAGTTTATTGGACAGTCTTGTAACAGGTATCAATTTACCAACACCTGATGAAGTAGGTTGTCTATTGAGAACGCTTTATATCAGCATAAATTCTGTATAGTACTGTACTGTTTATATCCACATGATACGTATAATGTTGCTGTATTTCTATTGTATTTCTAATAAAATTTTATATGGAAAAAAAAATAAAATAAAGTCTATGGGACACAAACTTGAAAAAGTGTTTGGAGACCTTTTTCCTGCCCCAGGGGACATGTATCAATGCAAAAAAAAAAACGTTTTAACCACTTTAAGATCGGGCCTCTTTTTTAGATGTGGTATTTACAAGTTAAAAACTGTTTTTTTTGCTAGGCCCTTCAGGTCTGGTATGGATATTAAGGGGAACCCTGCACCAATTGTTTTAAAAAAATAGCATGGGGTCCCCCTCAAAATCTTTTTTAAGATTCTAATTTTAAGGAGTACCCTTAAGGAGTACCCTAGAAATCCATACCAGACCCTTATCTGAGTATGCAACCTGGCAGGCTGAAGGAAAATAGAGGGGACAAGAAAGCGCCCCCCCTCCTGAACCGTACCAGGCCACATGCCCTCAACATGGGTAGGGTGGTTTGGGGTAGCACTAGGACTTCCCAATAGCTTCCCCATGGCGTCAGAGGGGGTCATGCTATCCGGGTACGTAAACAGGTGGCCCGCCAGGTTGCATGCTCAGATAAGGGTCTGGTATGGATTTTGAGGGGGACCCCTAAGCCATTTTTTAATAAAAAATTGGCGCAGGGTTCTTCTTTATATCCATACCAGACCTGAAGGGCCTGGTATGGAATTTGGGTGGACCCACACGCAATTTTCTTAAAAATTTTGGTTCGGGGTTCCCCTTAATATTCATACCAGGCCCAAAGGGCCTGCTAATGGACTGGGGGAGGTAACCATGCCATTTTTTGCAATGACTTTTATCTGTATTGCCGGGACCTGACAATTCATTATAGCCGCTAGTACTTTTAAATGACTTTTTTTCCTTTAGAAATGTAATTTTGTACAGGGACTGTTCTTAAATCTGGGAAAATGCGCCACTTTACAGGCATATTATAGACACCCCTCAGGTACGAAATTTAAAGGAATATTTCACTTTTATTGTTTCACTATAAGCATTATTAAAATCACTGCACCCAAAAAAACTGCAGTTTTTAAAACTTTTTTTGCATTGATACATGTTCCCTGGGGCAGGACCCGGGTCCCCAAACACTTTTTATGACAATACCATGCATATAAGCCCTTAAAATTAGCACCTTTGATTTCTCCCATAGACAATTCATTATAGCCGTGAGTACTTTTAAATGACTTTTTCCTTTAGAAATTTCATTTTGCTCTCGGACTGGTCTAAACAAGGAAAAAAAATGTGCCACTTTACAGGCATACTATAGACATCCCCAGATATTTCACTTTTATTGTTTCACTGTAATCATTAATAAAATCACTGCTCCCTTTTTTTTGCATTGATACATGTCCCCTGGGGCAGGACCCGGGTCCGCAAACACTTTTTATGACAATAACTTGCATATAAGCCTTTAAAATTAACACTTTTGATTTTTCATATTAATGTCCCATAGATTTAATGGTGTTCCAGCAGCTTTAAAATTTGCTCCAAACACTATTGTCCAATGTCCGCAGAACATCCGAACAACTAAAGTTCGGGACAAAATTATGCTTGGGCCGAACTGCTTCGCCCATCCCTACTGCTGAGTACAATTTAACCTGATGCTGATGTAGCAGTACCCCCATAGGGACTGCTGAGTAGGGATGAGCCGAACACCCCCCGGTTCGGTTCGCACCAGAACTTGCGAACGACCCCCGCGTTCGGTACGAACGTTAGAACCCCATTGAAGTCTATGGGACTCGAACGTTCGAATTGGAAAGTGCTAATTTTAACGGCTAATATGCAAGATAGTGTCCTAAAAAGGGTTTGGCGACCTGCCTCCTGCCTCAGGGGACATGGGTCACTGCAAAAAAAAGTTTTAAAAACTACCGTTTTGGCGGGAGCACTGATTTTAATGACGATTAAAGTGAAAAAAAAAAAGTGAAATATTCCTTTAAATATGGTGCCTGGGGGGTGTCTGTAGTATGCCTGTGAAGTGCCACGTGTTTCCCGTGTTTAGAACAGTCCCTGCACAAAATGACATTAAACGGAAATAACACCATTTAAAACTGCTTGCGGTTTTAATGTTATATCTGGTTCCTGCAATATGGTTGAAAATCATTCAGAAAAATGGCATGGGTAGCCCTCCCTGCCCATTACCAGCCTATTTGGGTCTTGTACACATATTAAGGGGAACCCCGTACCCATATTAAAAAAAGGAAATGCGTGTGGCCCCCAGGCCCTATATACTCAGAACAGCAGTATACAGGCGGTGCAAACAAGACAGGGACTGTGTAGGTTTGTTGTGTTAAGTTGAATCTGTTTGTCATTTTCAACCGGTACATTTTTAAAGTGTAGCTCCAGTCAAAAAAACTATCTTTAAGCTTTTTGGAAAACATAGGGAAGGGTTATCACCCCTGTATAATTTGTTTTGTCGTCCATCTTTTTTCATCTCACTTGCTGCTGTCTCCTTGCGTTTGCAAGTAGGAGATGTTTGTAAGTTGGATGTTTGAAAGTAGGGGCCTGCCCTATATTATAGCGGTATGTACTGGGTACAGAGCACGCAGACAGCACGCACTATCTCCTAACACTACTGACTGCAAGCTCTATTATTAACCACTTGTTAGCCCAATGTTTGCATAAAGTGAAAGATGAAGTTATGCTGAGTAAATAGATATCAAACATGTCACTCTTCAAAATTGCACATGCCCGTGGAATGGCGCCAAACGTCGCTACTTAAAAAATCCCCATAGGCGACGCTTTAAATTTTTTTTTACTGGTTACATGTTTTAAGTTGCAGAGGAGGTCTAGGACTAGAATTATTGCTCTCGCTCTAACATTCTCGGCGATACCTCACATGTGTGGCACATGCGAGCACATGGGGACATGGGCGCTTTAATTTTTATTTTATTTTTTTATTGTTCATTTTACTTTATTTATTTTAGTTTGACATTTTTTTTCCCAAAAATATATTTTTGATCACTTTTATTCCTATTACAAGAAATGTAAACATCCCTTGTAATAGGAATATGGGGTGACAGGTCCTCTTTACAGTGAAATCTGGGGGGTCAATATGACCCCACATCTCACCTCTAGGCTGGGAAGCCTGAAATAAAAAATAAAAAAAAGATTCTGGCTTTGATCGTACTGGCGAGTTGGTAGAAGCACCGGAGGGCGGTGAGGGGTGGGGGGCGTCTATGGCTGGGTATTTCAGGGTATCACTGAGTATGGCTGGGTATCTCTGAGTATGGCTGGGTATGGCAATTTATGGCAGGGTATTACAGAGTATTGGCGGGGTATTGGCGGGGTACTACAGAGTAATAGCAGGGTACTGCAGAGTATTGGGGGTACTGCAGAGTAATGGCGGGTACTGCAGAGTATTGGGGGGTACTGCAGAGTAATGGGGGTTACTGCAGAGTAATGGGGGTACTGCAGAGTAATGGCGGGGTACTGCAGAGTAATGGCAGGGTACTTCACTGCAGAGTAATGGCGGGGTACTGCACTGCAGAGTAATGGCGGGGTACTGCAGAGTAATGGCCGGGTACTGCAGAGTAATGGCAGGGTACTGCACTGCAGAGTAATGGCGGGGTACTGCACTGCAGAGTAATGGCGGGGTACTGCAGAGTAATGGCCGGGTACTGCAGAGTAATGGCATGGTACTGCACTGCAGAGTAATGGCGGGGTACTGCACTGCAGAGTAATGGCGGGGTACTGCACTGCAGAGTAATGGCGGGGTACTGCAGAGTAATGGCGGGGTACTGCAGAGTAATGGCAGGGTACTGCACTGCAGAGTAATGGCGGGGTACTGCACTGCAGAGTAATGGTGGGGTACTGCAGAGTAATGGCCGGGTACTGCAGAGTAATGGCAGGGTACTGCACTGCAGAGTAATGGCGGGGTACTGCACTGCAGAGTAATGGCGGGGTACTGCAGAGTAATGGCGGGGTACTGCAGAGTAATGGCAGGGTACTGCAGAGTATGCACTGGTATTGCAGAGTATTGGCAGGGAATTGAGGGGTTAAATTCGGTGAGCAGCGATGTGGGCACTGCAGATGCAGCCCACATCGCTGCTGACACCGATCTCTTCCCCTCCGCTGTACCGATCGGTACAGAAAGGGGAGGGAGGAACAGGCGTCATAACATGACGCCGGTTTGTTTCCAAGTGATCACTCCGTCATTTGACGGAGCAATCACGTGGTAAACGGCCGCTATGAGCGGCCGTTTACCGTGATGCGCCGGGTCCTATGGACCCGGCGATCACGGATGCTCTCGAGTGCGCACACCTCGGGGCACGCGAGAGCAGAATTCTGGGAGGCCGTTAATTAACGGCCTCTCTGAGTTAAACAACCGCCCTGAAGCCGTTAATCGGCAATGGGCAGTTGTTAAGTGGTTAAAGCTAGATCACTAGCTATATAGGTGAGGTGAATATAGTGGTGTATACTGCAGTCAGGGCACAGACAACAACCACTACACAGCAGCAAGATAGGAAATCAGCCAAAAACGATTGGTGTGTACTGTGTTGAAGGTACACAGAACACCCACTGCTTCAGATGCAAAGTAACACACTACAGGAGGCCGCCTTAAAGGCGGCCTTATATAGTGTGGGGCGTGCACTACACAGCCTGAGCTATGATTGGCCACAGGCAGGATGCCTGTGGCCAATCATGGCTCTCCTCGCTGCCGGCGCTGCGATTGGCCAAGCATGCGGGGTCACAGTGCATGCTTGGCCAATCATCGGGCAGCAATGCACTGCGCCAACGCAGTGCATTGTGGTCCGCGCGCGCGTCACTCGAATTTTGACGCGAACGGCCAAAACGTTCGGAATTCGCCGTACGCACGAACAGCCAATGTTCGAGTCGAACGTACGTTCGACTCGAACACGAAGCTCATCCCTACTGCTGAGTTTGTTCATTACCTTTTGCCAGACTGCACAGCTTCCGATTCCCCATGCAATTAAATGACACCATTTTTAGATTAAAGGGTATTAATCTGTAGTCGTGGCTTTGTTGATTAAATCCCTTATAGCGATCCTTTCCTGGTTTCACTTCTTTCTCTGACGCAACACTCCCAATTTGGACAGATAGGCATTACTCTAAATAACGCTGTGGGTGTTGAACTCAAAGTCACAGGCCACACTGCCTATTTCCATGACTTTTATCGTCAAACTTCCCTCAGTCCCGGAAGGTGCTCGATACTGTGGTCCTTGGATACACAGTATGAAGTTCCTAAATAGCTCCACTGGGTTTGCACTCCCGTTACTTTCTTGCAATCAACTGTCCATGTTCTACTCACAGAAAGTCGATTACCCAGTCTTCTTTCTCCGCTTAGTTCCTATTTCCTCCTCCTCCTCCCAGGCTGCCCAACACATCCCCGCATGGGACATATTCCTCCAGTGCTACATGCTGACTTCGTCGCCAGGGGCCAGACTTTTGGCCTCCCTGGAATCGTCTTCGGCTATCCGGCTCCGGGATCTCTGAACTCCCAGGCCCTAAGCTTTGTACCTCAAACCTCTAACTTCTCCGACCCACCCAGAGCATGTGACCCCCCTCTTTTATGAGAGACCTCCCATTGACCATTTAAGCATTGCTCAATTCTCTCACATGGGTTTCCTGCCACTCAGGTCTCAGTCCATCCTCTCTTTCCAGCACAATCCACTGTCAAGCAGAGGAAGTATCCCTGAGCCCAAATGTAGGCGGCCACACCCCCTTCTATTCTGACACTCCCAACCCTGAATAAACAACCAGGCCTAAGAAAAGGACACAGCCCTGGCTAAATTTGCCTGTCTCTATATCCTACACTGTCAGAAAAAGATTATTAAGCACCTACCAAAGGTTGAGGGTGCTACATCCACCCCCTACTAAAATTCACTGTCCACCATCTGCAAATTTGAAAAATGTCCCTCTCTAAAAAAAGGAAGGCATTGCATATTTAAAGTGGGGAAAAGAGGGATAACATCAATGTGTAAAGAACAAAAATGACACAAACACATATTCTGTACATTTAACACAACCCAGCTGCAGGTCCCTACAACTAACATTCCATACAAGCAGAATCAGAGCACTGCTCCCTTGAGACTGGGAATACTCTGCTTACTGCAGGCCATCATCTGTAAGACAGACAGCCGTCTCATCTCCGATTCACCACAAGAGAAAACATAAAATATAAAAAACTAACTATGAACTATCTTACATTTTACACTTCACCAGAAATAGGGGGTTATGGTCCTTCCTCTGGTGATAGAATCACAAATAAACAATGACATAATGGCATGTGGTTTCCTGTCAGGGCTATCACCCCACAAAAGGAGTCTACAAGACCTCCTGTAGAGTGCAGCCTGAAAAGACACACCAGAAATTAAGACACACATATGCCCGTGCCCCTATATACTTTCTGTTCGGCTCCTAAACAGGAGACCTCTTTTTTTTTCTCAAAGTGACAAAAGGGAATTGGATAGGAATGACTCACCCTAGTGTCCATGGTGTTGTCCTTTACCAGGCACCCCAAGTGGCCATTTCCTGCTTAAACAGATATGTGAAGGGGGAAAACCCACACTAGCCCATCTTGCGGTAACTTCAATCACAAATAGTATCAGGCAATCTCCTTTTGCTGACCCCCTCTCCTTGGACAGAGACAGAGTAAGACCGGGTGTGCTGTCCTTCCTTCACAACCAGAACCCTATCTTTGTGTATGGCTCTTCCAAACTTCCACTCCTTTTTGATATCCTGGAACCAGACCCAAACTTCACTTTCCGGTGTCCGCAGTGGTTTTGCAACATGCAGGTAATTCCACACCAGTTCATCTTCCCACTGCTCCTGGGAATCTTCTATCATTTGCATGACACTCTCAGGAACATAAGTGTAGTCCAGTCCCCACTCCTCAGCAACTCTCTTCTGCACATTACCTGAAATCTTGAGAGCCGCGTTAGTTCTTTGTGCCTTCCCCTCTCAAGCAGAAAACAGGAGTCCAGTGACCTGCTTACCCCTTTGTTAGAGCTTGATGCTCCAATGGAAGGAGCTATGGAAAGTCCAATGGAGTTTATTGGGGTTTGTGGATGGTTTAAAGACTTCTCCGATGCTCCAGAGGAAATTCCAGCAGAAGTAGAGCTCTACGTCAAGGCCGCGAAACACGCCAAGCCTTATACTTTACTATCATTCTACCATGGACCAATTCATAATCTCTACGGTTTTATTCATTGTCATTAATACAGTGATTAGTGCAAATAAAAATGCATTGATTACTTTAGAAATGTCACTGGCAGTGAAAGGGTTAACACTAGAGGGCAGTCACTATCATTCTACCATGGACCAATTCATATTCTCTACGGTTTTATTCATGCATATAATTCTTCATTATATGAATTATGTTTATTTTTTATTTTTTATCCCCTCTTCTCTCAAACTTTTGATATATTTAGTATTGTTTTTAACTTACCTATGTTTATAATAGGTATCCATTGTCTGTTCTACAACTGTCTCAATGATTGCTCAGTGCTACGTGACTTATTTTGTAAATGATCAAATGCTTTTGGAGGTTATATACCCATTAAGTTGTATGTTAGATTATACAACATGAATAAACAGTATTTCCTAGTCACTTGACTTCCTTTTGTGCTGCTGTGTGCTTCATACAAAGTCCCACCATTTTCTCTCAATTTTAATCAATGATAGGGATGGAGGCAGTTGCCCCTTTGGTTCCTGATTCATTTAAAGTTCCAAAATTCCTTTTTCCTTTTCTCATTATCATTTTCTATAACGTTGTCTATGGAGGCTGTGATTTCCTTTTGTTCTGAAAGCCATGAAACCCAATTATCGAATCTGAGAGATGAAACACCAATAAAAGTCAAACACCAAACACCAAAGAGTCAATTGGACAAGTTGTTAGTCAGTCCCTCTGAGGCTTTGTCCCTCGTCAGAGTATCTAAATATATTCCAAGCTGCTATGTCTGGGAGTATGTTTCCTGTCTGTGTTGATTAGTGAGGATCAAGTCCTCCATCCGGCTGATCTCATCCACTTTTTGGAGCCATTGGGCAACTGTCGGTGGGTGTGGGGACTTCCAGTTTAGTGGGATGAAAGCCTTGGCCGCGTCCAAGAGATGTCGGATCACAGACATTTTGTAGGCTCGTGGTGGTATGTCTGTCGCGTGTAGAAGAAAGTAGGCCAGTACGTCAGGCACTGGCCGGTCTGTGAATGTTTGGGTGATACGTCGAACTTCCCCCCAGAAGTTCTGTAGTCGGGGACATGACCAGAAAACGTGCAGGAGGGTGCCCACCTCTGTCTGACATCGCCAGCATCTGTCTGAGGCCATTGGGAAGAGTTTGTGCAGTAGGGCAGGGGTTGTGTACCAGCGAGTAAGTATTTTATAGTTCGTTTCCTGGGTTTTGGCGCAAAGGGAGGATTTATGAGTAAATTTGATTATGTATTGTTTTTTGTTGTCATTGAAATGGCAGTCAAGGTCTCTTTCCCATTTGGTGAGGGATTGGGGTTGGTAGTCCTTCGGAGGTTCATTCAGAATGGTGTATGTCAAGTAGAGTGTATGCATGAGGACACCAGTTGCTGTACAATGCTCCTCCAGAGTGGTGAGGGGTTGTTGTGAGTTATTGGGGGGGGGGGGTGGGAGACTGTTTAGGAAGTGGCTGAGTTGCAAGGCTCTCATGAAGTCTAACTTGTATGGGCCGTTGGGGTCTGACAGCTCCGTGTATGTCCGCCACCTGCCCAAGGTGCTGAAGTGGGACGCCTGATATAGTCCTGCGACTCGAAGATTATGGAACTTCTTATCGTGTAGGCTCGGTTCAAACTGAGGATGGCCTATGATGGGCCGCAGTGGGGAGTTGCAGGTTGTGAGGCATGATTTTGCCATTAGTTGCGAGCATATGTTAGCCATGTTGCCTATCAGGGGGTAGTGCTTGATCTTGGGTGGGAGAGTACTATGACACCAGGGGATTCTATGGAGGGGTATGGCACTTTGGTCTTGTTCCAGTTACGTCCACAATTTGGTGTCTTTTTGTCGACACCAATCCAACAGTCTGCTAAGGTGTGTTGCGTGATAGTACATGCGGATTTCTGGCAATGCCAGGCCTCCGTGTGCTTTAGGTAGTGAAAGTAATTTCCTATTTAGGCGTGGGTGTTTCCCTGCCCAAATAAATTGAGTAAATGTAGAGTGGACTTGTTTAAAGTAGTCCCCAGGTATTCTGATAGGCAGGGCTTGGATTAGATACAGGAATTTGGGGAGTATTGATATCTTAAGGATTTTGCAGCGACCGAGCCACGAGTGGAGGCCGTTTCCCCATTCATCAAGTAATTTCTGAACTGTTTTTAGTAGTGGGGGGAAGTTGAGCTTAAACAGTTGAGGTACGGAATTGAGTATGTAGGTGCCTTAGTACTTCAGGGCTGAGTCAGTCCATTTCAGGTGGAAGCTATCTTTAAGTCGCTGGAGCTGGGACTTCGGTATCTCTATGCTCATAGCTTCCGATTTGTTAAAATTTATTTTTAGGTTCGTGAGATGGCCGTAAATGTCGAACTCCCGTAGGAGGTGTGGTAGGGAGGTTGAGGGGTTTGAGAGGGAAAACATGAGGTCATCCGCATATGCCGATACTTTGTGACGTGTCTCATTAACTCCTATTCCGGTGATGTCTGGGTTTATTATTACGTGGCACAGGAAGGGTTCCAGGGTCAGGGTGAACAGCAAGGGCGAGAGGGGGCAGCCTTGCCTAGTCCTGTTCGTGATTGGGAATGTTTCCGAGAGAACACTGTTCGCCCTTACTCTGGCCGATGGCGCTGGTCGATCATTTTTTGACCAATCTGAATTTGAAATGTTATGAAAATTTGGAATTAGTTGGAAAATCAATAAACAAAACAAAATTAAACAAAACTGAATTCCAAAACGAATCAACGAAACAAAATTAGTAACAGAAGGAATCTATTCAAAATTAAACTAAACCAATTTTCCCATTCTGCACATGTCTAGTGTATATAAAGCCATGTGAAATAAAAAAGGCATTAGCATGATGAATGCTATCACTGTTAGAGATGCAAAATTTCTGGAAATTTTGAAGCTTGGAAAAAAACCCTGCTTTTTTCCTTTATTTGGGAAAGAAATGCTAAATTAGCACTTTTTTGTCTTTTTAAGATTGAAAGTCCTTCTGTTACAAGAACGTTGAGAAAAACTATGTGCATTGTCATCATTGTTGTCCTCTTCACTTCGATCCATGAAGGATTTTTTAATACCTACAGGACACTTGTTACATACAAGAATGTGTTTTGTCATCTTGGTACCATTTGGAAATTCATATTTCATCTGACAATATTTGCAAATCACATTTTTCTTTTCAGAAGAACTTGTAATGTGAAAATGCCTCCATATGCTAGATGTTGAGGGGAGTAGGAAATAAAAACAAGAAAAAATTACTACTTTGCAAGAAGACACTAATCTATGGTTGTTTGTGAGGGTGGGGGAAGAACCAGATTACTGGTAATTAAATTATTATTTAAACAAAAGTTTATAAGTATAAACTAATGTAGCTAAATGATTCAGTTTACTGGATTCAGAATCAGATAAATGTAAACTCTTACCTTTTTTAATTAAGTATATATTTTCAGGTCGTTGCTCGTATTTTCTTCCAATGCTTTTGAGGCCTAGTGAAGAGGACAGAACAAACCAAACACACCCACTAATATGCAAAAGCAAAACTGAAACCTTTTCTTGTTACAAGAGCAGCACAGCACCTCCTAAAGGAAGAAATGCATACTGTTCTTGCATTGGAGGGTTCAGTTTGTTGCCTACCTGCTTGTCCTCACTCAGTACACAGAAATTAGAATAATCTGATATCATATATTTTTTTAGAAATGATTTGGAAAATATTTGAACAACCTGTCTTAAAATATTTTATTCATCCTGTTAAAATATTTTATTCATCCTGTTAAAATAAAATATTCCACAATTTTCTTTTTTACATTTTTCCATTTTTTGGGGAAAAAAACATAAAAGCCTTTAGGAAAAAAACAGAAAAAAACTGTTTATTTTCCGAATTTTTCAGGTTTTTTTTGTGGGCCTTCACATCTCTAATCACTATATGCATTAATCACATTGCAATACAAAATGTTAAACGTTATATGCACTTTAACATACTTTAACCTCCCTAGCGGAAATCCAGAGTCTGGCTAGGGCTGGGATTTCAGTACCACGAGCGGTAACCCCCGAGCCAGACTCGGGATCGCATCACTGGATACAGGGAGGACACAGGGAGAAGTTACTTACCTTGTCCCCTGGATCCAGCGATGTCCTCCACGCTGTGTGATCGAGCTGTCCTCCGTTCGATTCACACAGTGCCGAATGCCGCCGAGCTCCGTTCCCTGCGACGTTACGGCCAAATTCAAAAAAGTAAAAACACACACAGTACTGTAATCTTACAGATTACAGTACTGTATAAAAAATTACACACACCCTTTGTCCCTAGTGGTCTGTGCAGTGCCCTGCATGCACTTTTATATTATAAATACAGTTTTTTCTGCCTGGAATTTGGAGATTGTCCATAGCAACCAAAAAGTGTTCCTTTATGTCAAAAGTTATTTTAGATCAACTAGAAAACAGCGATAATAAATTATAATCACTTGCAGAATTGAGCGATAGCGATTTGTGGGGAAATTCGTCATCAAACACTAAATCTAATGACAGCGACAATTCTGCAAATGAGCAAATTTCAGGGTTTTTGGATTTGATTACATTATTGAATAATTTTTATTATTATTTATTATATTATAAACTTTATCATACCCGGGATGTTTGCTAGACTCTGGTTTGAACAGATTTAAGAGAGTTATTCCTAAGAATTATAGCACTACAATATAAAACGCCAAATTTCCATGCAAAATAATGGTTACCGCTTTCAGCACCTAAAACCAGAACTAATCATACCGCCAGGGAGGTTAAATGAAAGAATACAAGAAAGTACAAGTTTTAGAACCCAGGAAGATGCAGCAGGTTTTCGTGTCTCTACGAGAGTGAAAGGCAACAGAGGCCAGAGTTCAGGTGATCTGTCTTGCACTAGACCATTCATTAAAGTGGATCTTCACTGCATTTGAACACCACAAACCAAAAACACTGTTTAATTAAGTTGTAATATTCAAAGCCCCTCCCCCAATCCATTCATGTTTCCGTGCTTTATTTTGTTGAGAGACCACTTTTAAAAACAACCCCCTAACATTTATGGCTGTGGCCATCTTGAGGGCAAATGATTCATGTAGTATTTACTTCCTTTAATCTATCTGCCTTTAGCTCAAGCATGCATGCAGGAGTGTGTGCTTATGTGAGAAAACCCCTCTTCCCCTCCTAGGATGCACAACAACGTTTTCCTAGGAAAGAAATCAGGAATTAACTGGCAAAATGTAAAAAAAAAAAATGTAAAACAAGTAAATATGATATACTTTCCTACCTATTTACTAATGCTGGCAGCATGAGGATTAAAAATAATCAATGATTTAAATCTTTGATTAGAGCTTTCAATTGAAGATACCTTTTCTTTTACTAGCACTGAATTGTGGTCTGCTAAGTGTTCCCATTTTTCTTATGTTTCAAGAGTTTTAACTTAGAGTCCTGCCAACTGAAATATCCCTTCACTTATAATAAGCATATTTGCTTGTCTTCCAAGAGATTGGGGGCTCTGCGCAGTGGCATAAATAAAATCTGTGGGCCCAATGCAAATTTTAGACATTGCTTACTCCTTTATTCCCCCATACTATTTATGTGTCCTGGCTCTCCAGCCTGTGCCATGCGTCTAGCGACATCTCACTGACAGAGACTGTCGCCCTGACTGACAGAGTGATATGCCCTGTTGAATGCCAACAGTACCAGGTGGAGAGATATCTAGTCCAGTGCTATCTACATAGTTATAGCCCTATGTATCAGAAGCAGCAGCATGGAACCTTTGCAGCTTTTTTTCAGGTAAGTACCCAGTGAAGCTTCTGTTGACCATCAGGAAAGAAGGGCAGACATGAATAAACACCATTGTGTAAAGGAATACATCTAACTTAACACCAATGTAATAAGGAGTCACACAACACTGAACACTAATGTGTTGGGGGGCATCCCAACTGAACATCAATCTATAAAGGGGCACAAATCACTGAAAACCACTAGTAATGAGGCTCACATCACTGAACACCAATGTATAAGAGGGCACCTGCTACCAATGAATTATAGGGCACCCACACCATTGAACACCAATATATAAAAATGCACTAATGTCCAATGTATAAAGAGGCATACTGTACACACCATTGAACACCAATATATAATTGTCCCTGATCACTAAATAGCAATGAATTAGGAGGCACTGACCATCAGCATTTAAAGCAGGGCTCACCACTGACCACCAACCAGGGCCGTCTTTAATATTGATTGGACCCGGGGCAAAAATTTTCTTGGGGGCCCCCCTCCCCCCAGGCAATTTCACTCTCCACCTTCTCTGAGTCATACAATAAATAGCAGCTACACTTAAAATCAAGTTACTGTATCAGATTAGGCAGCGATTGGGATTGGTTGAAGAGGTTACAGCATATCATTACCGCTTATTGACTGGTTGCTAGAGGTTACAGCACACATTAAGGCTCACTGATTAGTTGCTAAAGGTTACAGCACATGATTTCTGCTTGTTGATTGGTTGCTAGAGATTACTGTGCAGTAATACTGCTCACTGGTTGCTATAGTTACAGCACATCTTCTCCTCTCTGCAGAGAGGCATGATAGGCATATGAATGCCACCTTTATTTACATATCAATGCCGCCGGGGTCAGATATTTACATATGAATGTCGTTGCTATTTACATACGAATGACGGTTATTTACATGTAAACACAGGGTCTGCAGGTGAGTCATCTTTACACAACAATAGGGCAGAGCTGGGCAGCATTAGTAGCAGCACTTCACCCAGATATCGGGACACAGCAAAGGTCTAAAACTTCAAGGGACAAGGGAATTTAAACTGGAATGGTTGGCAAGTATGAGGCAGCTTCTTTGGGCCCCACAACAATGACAGGGCCCAGGGCAACTGCCCTTTTGCCCTGCCACCAACATAAGGGGTCACCAACTTCTGACCTCTGCACTCAGCAAGCTGTGCTGTGCATTACATGATAGCCCTGACCACTGCACTTAGACATCTGCACTGTATACGCTTTTTGACATGGTACAGTATGCTGACAGCCACACTTGAAATCTCTCAAAAAAAAAAAAAAACAGGTTGTAACCATTTCCAAATATATAAAAAATGAATAGAAAAAAGTTTTGGCTTTGCATACACTTTAAAAAGTTAGGAAACAACTGACATCCATCCAGCTCAACCTTCTACTACTACAGCTTTGGTCCAGAGGTCCAACGGTTGCCAATTTTGACAAACAGGAGGAAAACAAATTCCTTCCTGACCATCAACAGCAGCTGGCTCAATTCCCTGGATCAAAATATTGTTTTGTTTGTCTTAAGTAATTATATCTTTGTATATTTTAAGGGTCAAGAAAGTCATTTACTCCTTTTTTAAATTCCATTACTTATGATTACAATTGCAACATAAACATGAATGTTTGGTTTGGATAAGAGTGCTTGTTTATGCAGACACCCCCCCCCCCCCCTTTTCCTGCACAGGGCTTATGGGCATAGTAGTGAAAACCCAATTTGGATGATCAATTTTATCTTTATGATTAGCCAGAGGTGTCTGCAGAGGCCGCACACTGCCTATAGGCATACAACAGTTTCCTGATCTGAACATAATAAGCTGGATCTGTTATTGATCATCTCATGCCTGTGGGCACCATTAGAGATTATATCTATTCATTACCAGGTACATTTACAAGTTACAGTAAATTTGTGTACTCAGACTGGCACAATTTTTATAATGAAATATATAAGCAAATAATATTCTGAACCAAACTACTATACAATATATGATTCATATTAGATATTAATGCTATACCCAATTACAATACATTTTTGTTTATCAGTTTAGCTTCCTTTAACCACTTAAGGACTGGAAGGATTTGCCCCCTTAATGACCAGGCCATTTGTTGCAATATGGCATTGTGTCCCTTTAACTGACAATTACGCGGCTGTGCGACTCTCTACCAAATATGCATACTTTTTTCCCACAAATAGAGCCTTCTTTTGGTGGTATTTAATCGCCTTTATTTTTTGCGCTATAAACAAAGAGCGACAATTTAGAATTTTTATTTTTTTACTTTTTTCTATAATACATATCAAAATAAAAAATATAAATGTAGCAAGGTCCTAGGCCTCCTTTGATCTAGTGGGAACCTCCAAGGCCAGGGATAGCTAACATCCTTCTGTATGTAGTGGGTTGTGAGGCATGGTGAGTGTATAGTTGTTAAAGTTATTGTGCACCAGACACTTCTTGGATGCAAAAGAAAGTTTATTTCTCTTAGGCTACTTTCACACTGGGGCATTGGGGGGCATGTGAAAGCACTCAGGCTTTCACACTGCAGTGATAGGAGAAGCTCTTTATGGGCACTATGCAGGTGCTATTTTTAGCACTATATCACCTATAAAGCGCCTCAGTGTGAAAACAGCCTTAAAGTGGAGTTCCGACGAAAAAAAAAAAAATAATTAAAAGTCAACAGCAACAAAAAGTGTAGCTGCTGACTTGTAATAATCGGACACTCACCTGCCCCATGGTCCAGCGATGCAGGAGTACAAAGCCCCGCTCCTCTCCGCCTACTCTTCGAGGCACCGACATTCTTACTATGGGCTTTACAGCTGGGCACGCACTGCGCATGCGCGAGCTGCCCTGTGCACTGTGAATGGCCGGGGAATCTTTTGGGACCTGTGATGTGTCCCAGAAGATTGCAGCGAAAGTTCAATTTTTGGGTGGAACTCCGCTTTAAACAAACCTTTTCGGGGGAGAGAGTGTAAGGGCCAGGACACCGTTAGGTAGTTGCAAGATTAATTGGCAGACTCTGAGACTTCAATAGGAGGACAGCCATACAGGAAAAGGCATCCAGCAAGATGCCACTGTTTTGGATCCAGACTAGAAAAGCCCGGTATCTTGTTTCTGTCCCCCTGGCCAAATGAATCCTTAATATAAGTGTGCACACTTGAAGTCAAACACTGACATACACGTAGTTCAGTATTCAGATACTTCTGCTTTTTATTTCCTGAAACCCCCGGCTGATATACAGTGAGCCATATATCTTACTATCAAATCAAAAATTAGATGAAAGACAGCGTGTACAAACCACAAATTATACATATTCATTATTGTGATGGAGTATAAGCTTTTTAGCTGGGTTATATCTAAAATAGGGAAACCTTTTCAGCCCCTTCTCCCTCTTGGGTGTAGTCTCATGTTGCCGAAAACAGGCACAATCTTTTTTTTGACGTTGCTCTTTTTTTTTTTTTTTTTTTAATAAACAATTTTTATTGGAAAATATAAGTAGAACATAAACAAGATAGCAAAAGCCTTAAGTATCACAGGTTGTAAAAAAATTTTTTTGGACATATAATAAGTGCGGACGCAGCTGCTAGGCAATAGCAAAATACAGTAAATTTGACTCATTTTATTACATATAGTACAATAAAATAATATAAAGGTAAAAAGGAATGGGTGGGTTAGAGTAGCTTTGGGGAGAGCGAACTTAGAACTCTAACAAAGCGATGTATAGTCGGGGGGAGGGGGAAGGTGTCTGGAAGGGGATAGGTACGTAGTTTCAGAAGAATATCTACACTCTCTGTCATACGGTTCAGGGTTGTGGTGATACATTCTTGAATGCATCTGTGGATTTATAATGGATCCAGCACAACCACGTGGTTGTAAATTTCGATGGGGTGTCTTTCGTTTGATGAATAAGGTCTTCCATCTGCATTATTGCATTGATGCGGTTGAACCACTCTGTGATAAGTGGAGGATTTGGGGAGCACCATTTAGATGGAATACATAATCTAGCGGCATTGACCATATGCATGGCCAGGGATTTGAAGTATGATCGGTCTGATGTGGTTGTATAGTGTAATAAAAATTGGGCAGGTGAAAAATCCAATCGGTAGGTTGTGACAGTCTCAATTATTTTATGGACTTCTAGCCAAAAAGGTTGGAGGAGTGGACATGTCCACCATATGTGGAGGAATGTCCCTATATCATTGTTGCATCTCCAGCATGTCTGGGGGTTGGAAGGGTGAATTCAATGTAGTTTATGGGGTGTATGATACCATCTCGAAACTACTTTAAAGGCATTTTCCTGGGTTTGCACATTAACCGTTCCCTTATGGACATACCTATAAATATTTTCCCAGTCAGCACCAGAGAGGTCTAAGTGAAGTTCAGCAGCCCATTTTTGTCTCGTTTGGAGGTCTGTTCGATCACAATCAGAGAATAACAGTGAATATGTAAACGATATCATATGGCGCTGATGTTCTCCGTTAGAGCATATAGTTTCAAACGTGGTTAAGGTTTTGGACCATTGAGTTTGGGGGTTCTGGGTGCGAAAAAAGTGGCGGAGTTGAAGGTATGTCCAGAAGGGGAAGGACGTATTAGGCATGAGTTCTCTTAGTTGTGAATGTGATAAAAGGGTATCATTGTGGAAAAAATGGTAAGCCCTCACTGTGTTGTGCGGCCAGTGTAATATCGGGAAGGATGGGTGCATACCCGGTAAGAAATCAGGGTTTCCCCTAAGTGGGGTCATAGGTCCCTTTATGGATGAGATTCCGTGATTAGTGCAAGCCCAACGGAAAGAATGTAAGGTCGGGTCGATTAGTGGGTGGGTTTTGTGTAGTCGTTCATGAGATTGGCTCTGGATCCATGGGAGGGATGTCAGTGGTATAGGAGAAAATAATTGTTCAAGACGAACCCAATCTTTGGATGTATCGTGAGTGTGCCAATCGATTATTCTGGTCAAATGGCAGGCAATGTTATATTTGCGAATGTCAGGGAGCCCGGTGCCTCCCTTAGGTTTTGGGGTGGACAAGCGATGGAAACTTAAGCGCGGACCGCTTTTTTGCCATATAAATGTAGTGCAGAGTTTACGATATGTCTTGTAAAAGGATGGAGGAAGCTTTATCGGAAGGGTTTGCATAACATATAATATGCGTGGAAGTATGTTCATTTTAATGATTGCAATTCTACCGAACCAAGAGAAACGTTCTGGGGACCAAATTTTCAAGTCGTCAGTAATTTTTTTTAGCAGAGGGGTGTAGTTTAGATGGTAGATGTCCGCGAGGGAAGCCGGGAGTTGAATACCGAGATAGGTGATAGATTTATCTTTCCATAGAAAAGGGAAGTTGGCGCGACAATGGGAGCATTGGGAGGAGGGAAGAGTGATGTTCAGAGCATTAGATTTGTTAAAGTTAATTTGCAGGTTAGTAAGGGTTTTAAACGTGGCAAAATCTTGAAGTAGATTGGGAATGGATGTAAGGGGCATGGAGAGGAAAAGGAGAATGTCGTCTGCAAAGGCAGCTACTTTATATATTTGTCCCTTTATCTCGATGCCCTTAATATCGGGGTTGTCTCTCAATCGTCTTAATAGAGGTTCAAGTGTTAAAATAAAAATTAAAGGGGATAGTGGGCAACCTTGACGTGTGCCGTTGGATATGGAGAAGGCATCCGACAGGTGACCATTTACTCTGACTTTTGCAGTCGGGACGGAGTACAGTGCTTGAATGAGATTGAGCATCTTATCTGGTAAATTAATTGCTTTGAGAACTGCGGACATGTAGTCCCATGCCACCCTGTCGAATGCCTTCTCCGCATCCAACGACAGCAGGAATCCTGGATTTTGGGATATGGTCAGCCAGTGAGTTATATTTATGGCCTTAAGAGTGTTATCTCTTGCCTCTCTGCCGGGGACGAAACCTACTTGATCAGGGCTAAGGATTGTAGGCAGTAGCGGGAGTAATCTATTTGCTAGAGTTTTTGCATACCATTTCAAGTCCACGTTTAGTAAGGAAATGGGTCTATAATTTGTCACTACTGAAGCATCTTTGCCGGGTTTCGGTATAACCGTTATGTGAGCTTGGAGAAGTTCTTGCGGAGGGCTAATGGGTGAGGTGAATGAATTAAAAGCATGTAGAAAGTGGGGTGTAAGGATTTCCGAAAAGGTTTTATAATAGGCCACCGTGAAGCCATCAGGGCCCGGGCTCTTCCCAGATTTGAGTTGTTTCAATGCAGCTAGGACTTCTGACATCGTCAGGGGAGCATCCAGTTCCTGGACCGTGCTATCGGCTATAGGGTCGGGACTATATTTGTGTAGGAAGTCTTTAATTTTATTATTTCTAGAAGCTACATCATTCGGGGCGTCTGATTGAGGGAGGTTATATAGTTTGGTATAATATTCGACAAATTGAGTGGCAATGTCTGTGGATTTGTTTAATCGTCTACCGGCAGTATCTGTCACGAAGTGAATGGTGTTGCTAGCTATTTTGGTCTGGAGAGCTCTGGCTAATAGTTTGCCCGCTTTGTTACCATATTCATAGAATGATTTTTTACGTAGTATGTATTTACGTTGCGTTTGTTTGTCCAATAGTTCCAGGAGTTCTTTCCGTGCGTTTGTAAGATCTTGTAGGGATGAGGCGGCCTGGGTGTGTTTGTGAGCAGTTTCTAATTTACTGATCCGTTCAATGAGATCTGTATATACTTTCTTTCGTGCACGATTTAGTTTTGCTGCCAGTGCTATTAGAGAACCTCTAATAACACATTTGTGGGCCGCCCAGTTGTTTAAATGTGAGGTATCTGACGGTGTGTTTTCCGTAAAGAAGTGTTGAAGGTGTGAGGTAATTTCAGTAACTGTTATGGGATCCGAGAGAAGTGAGGGGTCAAGTCTCCAAATGGGTTTAGGAGCCATGGTGTCTGGGAATTTTATAGTTATGGAGGTAGGATGATGGTCTGAAAGGATCATAGACTCAATATTAGCGTGTTGTAATAAAGGTAAATCACGTTGCGACAGGAAGAGGAAATCTATACGGGAGTATCGATTATGTGGGGCTGAATAGTGTGTGAAATCCTTACCATCTGGATTAAGGGTTCGCCAGGTGTCATGAAGAAGTAAAGTTTGTAGGCAGGTTTTTATACTTTTCAGAGCATTATAGGGTAAAGAAGATGTACCCGACGATGTGTCCAAAAGAGGGTTCATAGGGACGTTGAAGTCTCCTCCTAAGATGACTGTTCCCTCTTGAAAGGGGATCAGAGTGTTAGTTAAGGATTTAAAAAATTGAACCTGATGAGTATTTGGGGCGTAAAGATTAACTAGGGTAATTTTCCTGCCTGCATAATGTCCTTTAAGGATAAGATATCTCCCATTTTCGTCCACTAGTTGATCTGCAAGCTGGAAGGGGCAGTTTTTACGAAAGAGGATGGACACCCCCTTTGATTTAGAGAGGGGGGAGGTGGCATGGTAGGCTGTGGGGTATCGGTAGTCATGTAATTTGGGGACTGAATTCGATCTAAAATGGGTCTCCTGAAGGAATATAATGTCAGCTTGAAGTCTGTGCATTGTGAGTAAGAGTTTAGAACGTTTCTCCGGAACATTTAAGCCCCTGATATTAAGCGAAACTAGTTTGGCGCTAATGGGCGCGGTCTTGCTGTGATGTGCAGGCATCCTGAACGTAATGTTGGAGTGGCAGTGAAATAGAAGAGAGGTGTAGATTCGATAAATGTGGGAACGTAGAACGTGGGGTGAGGGGGGGATAAAGCGGAGGTAAGGTTTAAATAGTAGCTCACTGGAAAACGAGGGAAAAGGGGAATAAGTAAGATATTTCCCCGGTAGGTCTTCTACTGGGGGGATTCGACCTTTACGTGTCGAATGTGAGAGGTACTGGCACTGGGGAGTCCCTGTCTGCTACATCAGGTAGAGAGGGAATTCCTATGTAGAGAAGCCAGTATTGGTCAGTGGGCTGAATGGAAAATGCTAATTAAACTATGAGATAGGTCCACTGTTGAGGGGTTGTCTCAGTCGAGGAAGGATCGTGAGCTAAGAGAAGGAAGAATTATAGTGTATAGATATAAGCCTCTCGACAATACGCTAGATTTAGTTGTATTGGCTCGATCAGAAGAACTAATCAAGCACGGGGTAAGATAGGTTGGGACATGTAGTCTGTCTTGCCCGCAGCCTTGTCAGTGCATTAATTGAAAAAGACAATTATGGGTGGAGGGAGGCATAAGAATCTGGTATAAGAGTAGGGCATGTAATCAGAGATCTGAATTAGTTGACAAAAATCTCAAAGATAAGGATAGGTTAACCTGCAATATTACATCTGTGAATTATAAAGTTCCTATTACCTGATTGGCGATATTAGGAATGTTAGTAGGCCATGCTAAGAACAGTGAAAAATGCGACATACATCAAAAATAGCATGAAACAGCAAAGTTTTGCAACTGTGAAACCGTTAAACTATAAACTTATATAACCTATAGAAAACCTGTAGCCGGTGTTACCGTATGGGAGGATCGGCGAATGTCCTCCCCCCTAGAAGAGGGGGGGCATCCGTCGACGCAGCCCGCATTGGAAATACATACATGTAATATTCTACCAGCTCGAGGTGAAAGCAGGAGCAGCGTTACTGCAATGACACCTGTACAGGCACATTCCTTTTCCTTTTCCACCCCTTTTTAACAAATAACTTATCCTTGAAGTCTAGAAGAGGGGGGAAGTGTAGGGTATATACTATTCAGGGAAGGGCAAAAAACTACGTCTAGCCCATATATCGGACCAATGTAAGGACAGGTAGGGTTAGCAGAGGATCATTGTTTAGTAATAGAGGAATTCAATATGAGCATTAAGGGGTATATGAAGTACTTATTGACTCAGCGGGGATAATGGTGATTAAATAGGGAATATATGCATAGAGTCTAAGCTCGTGACTCAACTGATCAACCCGGACACTGCAGAGTTATTCCAGAGATCTTAGTAAGCACAGGATAAGCAGTCATACCTTCCCTGGTCTGAGATTTGGCAACACGTTCAGTGTGGGCAAGTGTAAACAGTACTTAGCTTTAACAATTCGTGTCATTGCGAAAACTTGAAGTGGTGCCGGTTAAAAATGAATCTGATCGCTCCATAGGTGATAAAGTTCGGCTAAGCGTTCTTATCCCTTCGATCGGGAGACATGTACATGGCCGTATATCTTCTGTGGAAAGCTGAGGTCATCACTGCTATTCGGGAGTATTCGTTGTTCTGTAACAATGATGGAGTTCATAGTAACGAAGTAATGGTTCGCCTGATTGGCAACTTAGGCTGTTCGGAAACGAAAACAAAAAGAGCATTCCGCAACGGCGGGTAACGATTCGAAGCAAGTGCAACAATAGTGAGAGAGGAAGTCCCTGTATCCTAGGCTGTGTTAGCCTATCTCACGACAAAGAGGCCTACTTCTTAGCGGGACCTTCGTGCTCTACGAGACATCGGAGCTGCAGTCGGGCTTGAAGGTGGGTGTCGGAAGTTAGGGTCATCTCTCGTTCCAGGCAGAGAAGGCGAACGGCGCCTACGGTAGCTGGCGGTCTGATATTCCATAAAGTCATCGTCCCCACGGTCTCCGTAGTGGAGGGGGATTCGAAAGTCCGCGTACCATCCTGGCAGATCAACGAATGGTACATCCAGCGTTCGGCAGAACTGGTCGAGATCTTCCGGGACTCTCAGAGTAGCCATGCGACCATGACGAGTTGCTTGGAGAGCGAACGGGAAGCGCCACCGATAGCGAATATCTCTGCTTTTCAGGACATCCAGCAAGGGGCGTAGGTCTCTTCTATGGCGGAGTGTGATTGCTGACAGATCTTGGTAGATATGAACGGTGCACTCCTCGTATTGTAAGTTCGATTTATCTCTCGCCTTTTTGAGGATATCTTCTTTAACGGCGAAATCGTTAACATAGCATATTACATCCCTAGGGCGATCCAATTCCTTGCCTTTCGGACGGAGTGCCCTGTGGATACGTTCCATCGCTATAGGCGATTGTGGGGGTTTGTCAAGTAGTTGGTTGAAGAGAGCTGTAACAGTTGAAGTTAGTTGGTCCTGGTCGACCGATTCCGGAAGGCCTCTCACTCTGAGGTTATGTCTACGGCCTCTATTATCGATGTCCTCGACATGTCGGTTTAAGTCCCGGAGCTGTAATGTGTGAGTATCCAGCCTTCGATTATGGTTATTGATCAGTTGTTGTTGCTGGTTCGACCGTACTTCCACCTCTTGTAATCGGCCGGTGATGGCCTGTAGTTCTCGACGGAGATCCGTAATGGCGGTTGTGAGAGTGTCTTTTATGTCAGTCGCTACTGCCCGTAGGTCCTGTAGAGTCGGATGTTGATGGGAGGTTTGTACTCCGTCCGCTGATGTCGGAGTTTGATCCGTTGGTGTGAGGGTAATACCGAGGTGGCCTCGGGCGGGAGAATTGGCGGCCGTATTAGGGCCTTGGCTTCGGAAGAGCTCCGGGATAGTTTGCGAATTGCGGGTTCCCTGATCTCTCGGGGAACGCGAGCGAGTTGCCGATTGTCCACGGGAAGACGTTCCCATAGTTTTAGAACAAATCGGCTCGATATCTCCCGGTCCACCGGAGTTTAAAGCTGCGGGCAAGGCGGAGCTGAGGAGTTAAGCAGCCATTTCCTTCCACGGCCAGCCACGCCCCTTGACGTTGCTCTTTTTAACCCTTGCAGTTTCGTTCCACATGAAGGGAGAAGCTGGCAGACATCTTAATTATGATTCAATGAGTATGATTAAGGTTGATAACTGATAATGAAAGATAAGCACTTATATCTATAAGAGTACCAGAAATAGGCATTTCACTTATCACACTCATGATCACATCCATTACACCACATCTGCATATGTAGGAATGCTGTCACCTATGGCAACAGTCTTTAACTGTTCCAAAGATAAGGCTTAACAGTTCTTCACGGTGGCATCTTTTTCAAGTGTCACCCCCCTTTCTCTGCTGGGTCCCTAGCTTGACACTCTAGATAGCTCTCAAACTTCACTCCCGCTGGCCTGCTCAGTCCCTGGCTTGACACACAAAGCTGCTCTGCAAGTGTCACTGGGTCCCTGGCTTGATTTACACTGAAGTTTTTCGATTCTTCACTGTCCCCGGTTGGTGAGAATACTGCTATGGCACTTGCTTCAGTTACTCACTGTTGTCCCTGGAACAGGCATACCCCACTATTAAGTACACAATGGGGTTTATTTACTAAAGCTAGAAAGTGCAAAATCAGGTTCACTTCTGCACAGAAACCAATGAGCTTCCAGGTTTTATTACCAAAGCTTAATTGAACAATCTGGGGTTAAAAGCTCATTGGTTTCTACGCAGCAGTGAGCCTGATTTTGCACTTTCTAGCTTTAGTAAATAAACCCCATTGTTTACTTAAAAGTGGGGTATGCATGTAATAAGGCAGATAGTCCCTTACTAGCGACAGCTTCCCCTCTACCTCCAACCATGACAGTTTCTCTGGCCAACAGCACCCTCACTTTTGGTTGGACTGCAAGCCACAGTCCAAACCCTGAACTGCTATCTTGCTTCTGGATAGGCCCTCAGACAGCCTAGCAGCCAGATGTGCCCGGGATAGGCCCAATCTCCTGCCTATCAGCCCAGGCAATACAACACACATCCACCCAGAGGGCCGTCCAGGTGGCACAGAGCCCAGATCACCTGACCTCACCTGAATATATAGGCTCTACCAGCAGGCCAAGCGATTCAAGAACCCCCTGCCCATTGGCTGAGATACCCCATATAACCATAACCTAACCTTGCGCTGCCCTTCTCGTATCTAGTACCACCAAGTACCACTTAGTGGTAGAAGAGGAAAGTGCAACAAGGCCAAACTTAGGGAGAAATCAATAGATGTCTAGCAATCAACCAGGATAACTACTCCTGGCAAGTAAATATGTGAGGAGCAACCATGCGTAAACTCCACGGTGCTACATAAAAAAACGAATTTCTTCATCAGTTTAGGCTGGTATATATTCTTCTAAATATTTTGGTAAAAAAAAATTGCAATAGGTGTATATTGATTGGTTTGTGTAAAAGTTATCTACAAACTAGTGGTGTAGTAAGGAGGGGTTTGGGTTCCTGGAGGACTGGGACCACTTCTCAGTCGATAACCGGTACTATAGAAGGGACAGACTGCACCTAAATGAGGAGGGTGCAGATCAGCTGGGACTAAGGATGGCAAAAAAGTTAGAGGGGTTTTTAAACTAGGCGATGGGGGGGGGGGGAGTGTACATAATATAACTGGGTACTGACATTTATAGGTAAAGTGAATCCGGGAAGAATCCGATTGCCTCTCGGGGGATCAGGAAGGAATTTTTTCCCCTGCTTTAGCAAATTGGATCATGCTCTGCTGGTTTTTTTTGCCTTCCTCTGGATCAACTGTGGGTATAGAATTGGGTATATGGGATTGTATGATATTATTATTATATATTTTTTATTTATTTTTTTGTGCTTGAACTGGATGGACTTGTGTCTTTTTTCAACCTGACTAACTATGTAACTATGTAACTATGGGATAGATTTAGGGACTTTTATTTTTTTTATTGTTTTTACTAGTAATGGTGACAATTTGCGATTTTCAGTGGGACTGCGACACAAATCTATAAAAATGCACTGATCAATGTATAAATTACACAGACAGGGAAGGAGTTAACACTAGGGTTCAATCAAGGGGTTAACTGTGTTCCCTAGGTGTGTTCTGGGCTGCCAGGAACATGACAGATTGCTGATGTGTCCCCTGTCAGAATGAGGATCTGCCATGTTTAAAAAGGCAGATCCCCGTTTTTGCCTCTGTACTAAGCAATCGCGGGTTGATGACAGATATCGAGCCTGCTTGACCTGGTGGCACACTCCTGCAGCTGGCACGTGCTGCCGGTGGCACCCGCAACTGTGCCTGCGTGAGCCACCATACAGCTATGAGAATTCACGCAGGAGAGCCAACCTGCTGCCGTATAATGACGGTGGCTGGTTCGGCAAGTAGTTAAAGTATACGTAAAGCCAAAACTTTCTTTTTGGTTTTGGTTAGGATAGGGAAGGATTAAAACCCCAGCTATATTTTGTATTTCGTTTGTGTATCTTTGGAGAATTTCCCTTCAATTCCTGTTGCAGAGATGCAGCAGGAAGTACGAGAAAATCATTGAAAATGTGGGGAACTTCCACCTTAAACAGCTGTCCCAAGTACAGGTGTCCCCATTGAATGATTTCCCCTCGATTCTTGTTTTGGGAACAACTCTAACATTGTTGATGTACCCTCTTTTTCTTTCCCAATGACAATGGCCACCAATATAGATAGAGGAGTGAATGTCCCTAATGGGAACACAGACAGCAATAAAAACTTAACAGAGGGTCTAACTGTTCCCCACTCAATCAAAAATGTAATTTAAAAAAAGATTTTCCTTTTTTATACCTTTATACTGTAAAGGTGAACTCCAGGTATGATCTTTTTGGCATACATTCATTGGTCCATCTTGGAACAATGTAAATATGCATATTTAATACCTTGTGTACGCTGACAATCACTGCAATAGTCAGAGCAACTACAGTGATAGCCATGATCTTCCAGGTCTTCCAGATCTACCAATATCATTATAAGTGCTGATGCTAATATATGTACAGTATCTCACAAAAGTGAGTACACCCCTCCCATTTTTGTTAATATTTTATTATATCTTTTCATGTGACAACACTGAAGAAATTACACTTTGCTACAATGTAAAGTAGTGAGTGTACAGCTTGTATAACAGTGTAAATTTGCTGTCCCCACAAAATAACTCAACACACAGCCATTACTGTCTAAACCACTGGCAACAAAAGTGAGTACACCCCTAAGTGAAAATGTCCAAATTGGGCCCAAAGTGTCAATATTTTATGTGGCCACCATTATTTTCCAGCACTGCCTTAACCCTCTTGGGCATGGAGTTCACCAGAGCTTCACAGGTTTCCACTGGAGTCCTCTTCCCATCCTCTATGACATCACAGAGCTGGTGGATGTTAGAGACCTTGCACTCCTCCACCTTCCATTTGAGGATGCCCCACAGATGCTTAATAGGGTTTAGGTCTGGAGACATGCTTGGCCAGTCCATCACCTTTACCCTTAGCTTCTTTAGCAAGACAGTGGTCCTGGTAGTGGAATACTGCCCTGTGGCCCAGTCTCCGAAGGGAGGGGATCATGCTCTGCTTCAGTATGTCACAGTACATGTTGGCATTCATGGTTCCCTCAATGAACTGTAGCTCCCCAGTGCCGGTGTTCTTATGAGAAAGGTCACGTGACAGGTCCCAGATAATTGCACGGCCAATCGCGGCATGCGGCGCCGCTCGCGCATGTGCAGTGGGTCCCGGGCATCCATAGTTGCAATGCCGGCACCGCTGTACCCTGGGACAGGTAAGTGTCTGATTATGAAAAGTCAGCAGCTGCAGTAATTGTAGCTGCTGACTTTTATTTTTTATTGAATTATTTTATTAATTTTATATTAAATGGGAACCCCGCTTTAATACTACATTGTGTCACATGCTGCCGATGCTTGTGGGGGTGGATTTGTGAAATGGACGTATCTTTGGGGGGCATGTTTACAGAACTGAAGGGTGGGTTTAGCAATGTTGATGGGCGAGTTTGGTGGATTGTAACATTGAACTACTTATCACCACCCCATATCTGGGCATTATGTAGGGACACCACCCCTTGGAGAGTTGTTGGAGCATCGGGAGCTTGTAACAAGAATGTAGTATTAAGTACGCAGGCGCCGTGTGGAGCTGATGAACAGCTGTTAATCTTCTGAGACTGGTGTCTCGTTTGTCCTCTGTACTGCGCAAGGGTTGCGCCTGCGCAGTACATGGCGGACACTATCCGATGGGGGACATTTCTCGACAGGACACTGGCAGCACTCATGCAGCCCATGATACCCCCACCACCATGCTTAACTGTAGGCAAGACACACTTGTCTTTGTACTCCTCACCTGGTTGCCACCACACACGCTTGACACCATCTGAACCAAGTAAGTTTATCTTGGTCTCATCAGACCACAGGACATGGTTCCAGTAATCCATGTCCTTAGTGTGCTTGTCTTCAGCAAACTGTTAGTGGACTTTCTTGTGCATCATCTTTAGAAGAGGCTTCCTTCTGGGACGACAGCCATACACACCAATTTGATGCAGTGTGCGGCATATGGTCTGAGCACTGACATGCTGACCCCCCCCCCCCCCCCCCCCACTCCACCTCTTCAACTTTTGCAGCAATGCTGGCAGCACTCATACATCTATTTCCCAAAGACAACCTCTGCATATGATACTGAGCACGTGTACCCAACCTCTTTGGTCGACCACTGTGAGGCCTGTTCTGAGTGGAACCTATCCTGCTAAACTGCTGCTTGGTCTTGGCCACCTTGCTGCAGCTCAGTTTCAGGGTCTTGCCAATCTTCTTATAGCCTAGGCCATTGATGGTGAACCTTGGCATCCCAGATGTTTTGGAACTACATTTGCCCATGATGTACTCTGCAGTGTAGTTGAGCATCATGGGAAATTTAGTTTCAAAACATCTGGGGTGCCAATGTTCACCATCACTGGCCTAGGCCATATTTATGTAGAGCAACAATTCTTCTTTTTTTTAGATTCTCAGAGAGCTCTTTGCCAGGAGTTGCCATGTTGAACTTCCAGTGACCAGTATGAAAGAGTGAGAGCGATAACACTAAATTTAACACACCTGTTTCCCATTCACATCTGAGACCTTGTAACACTAACAAGTCACATGACAGCGGGGAGGTAAAATGGCTAATTGGGCCCAATTTTGACATTTTTACTTAATGGCTGTGTGTTGAGTTATTTTGAGCGGACAGCAAATTTACACTGTTATACATGCTGTACACTCACTACTTTACATTGTAGCAAAGTGTAAATTCTTCCATGTTGTTTCATGAAAAGATATAATAACATATTTACAAAAATATGAGGGATGTACTCACTTTTGTGAGATACTGTAGAATTAAGAGTAGTTTTTAATGAAAAAAAAAAACAGGTGATGATATACGTATGCATATACCGAAATAGTAATGTAATACCCAAGTAATGGTCATACCTTAATAGACAGTTGGAACAATAAGCATATGGCCCAGCAGATGGCAGTTGCAAATTAGGAAAAGTAGTTTTTAAAGAAATATACAAGGGGCCTATGGACCAGAATCAATTGTCAGATGAAAAATGTAAAATCTAAACCATAAAAGAAGCCCCAAATGTTCAAACTATAAAGTTATCAAAATGTCCAAGTTTGCCGCAGCGGTACAAAATACGCAACTTACTAGTGCATGGGTCACAGAAAACAATCCCAGAGAGAATCTCAACTGGCAGCACACACGCCTCCAATCAGCATCTACTCAAAACCATAGATGAAGGTGGGAGGTATTAGAGCAGCAGCGACAGATCATGTCACAGAGATAGACCAATGTATGTAGCGCAATTGGCGCAAAAACATAATATAGCACACCTGTAGGGATAGCTGGCTGGTAGGAGAGACAATCTCTCCATCATCCCCCACAGTCTCAGAGACGGGATCATTCCACCAGAAGTGACGTCTGAACCGCAACCGGAAATGACACCACAACCAGAACCGGAAGTGGTCGTGAACTTTGCACGAGCATCGGTACTTGTGCAAATGCCACGATACCTGAAACAGATACTTTCAGGCTCGGTTCTTTCATCTGTCAGTGAGATTCGCTCCCACTGAAAACTGAAACGTAAAAAAAAAAAAAGCCAGCAATTATCACTTGTTAAAGAGCGGGGCCGCTGCATCCCTAACAACCGATTACTCATTCAGCTGTCAGTGGAGTTCCTCTGTTAACAGATGAAGTGTAATCGAAGTCCCGGCAATTGGAGCTGTCAAAAAAAAAAAAAAAAGCAGTCGGGCAATGTTTATTAACAACATTGATCAGCTGCTGAAACAGATAGATAAAAAGAAACAATGTCTTTTTGTTTATTTATTTACAGATCAAAGGGATGAATTTCGGTCTGCAGATTAAGCCAGTTTAAAGCAACCTGTCAAGTAAAAAAAAAATATTTTTTTATTAAATTGTCCCTTTTTACCCCCTTCCTGACCAGGCCATTTTTTTGCAATACGGCACTGTGTTACTTTAACTGACAATTGCGTGGACACTGTACCCAAATAAAACATTTTCCCCACAAATAGAGCTTTCTTTTGCTGGTATTTGATTACCTCTGCAGTTTTTATTTTTTGTGCTATAAACAAAAAAGACATAACACATACCCAATAAAAAAATTAATAAAATCAAATTTCTTCATCAATTTAGGCCAATATATATTCTGCTACATATTTTTAGTAAAAAAAAAAAAAAAAAAAAAAAAAAAACATAAGCGTAACTTGATTGCTTTGCACAAAAGTTATAAAGTCTACAAAATATGGGATAGTTTTATTTATTTTATATTTTTAGTAGTAATGGCAGTGATCATCGACTGTAATGCAGCAGACACCTAACTGACACTTTGACACTTTTTTGGGACCAGTGACACTAATACAGTGATCATTGCTAAGAAATATGCACTTTCACTGTACTAATGACACTGGTTAGGAAGGGGTTAACATTGGAGACGGTCAAAGGGTTAGCTGTGTACCTATTCTCTGTGGGGGAGGTGCTTTGACTAGGTGAAGGCAAAGATCCATGTTCCTGATTAGCAGAAACACAGGATCAATACCTTCCCTTCTGACAGAACGACAATCTGCCTTGTTTACATACCTGTGTCCTGTGTAATGGGCGGTGCTGGCGGACATCGAGTCCATGGAACCCGCCGCTGGGCTGTCACTGTGTACAATCACCAGAGTGTCTGACCTGGAAGTGTCAGATCACGTACTAGGTATGTGATCTGATGCAAAGCAACCACAGTATATCTATGGTGAGCGGTCCATAAGTGGTTAACACTTAATTTACCCTAAAAAGGCACCCATCTCCCACTGCCTCCCGGGGCTCCACGGCACCAGAAGGAAGTTCACCTCTCCCCCCTCCATCTCTGCAATCTTCTGGGACACATCACAGGTCCCAGAAGATTGCCCGGCCATTCACAGCGCGCAGCGCGGATCACCCACAGTTACAATGCCAGTGCCACAGAGAGGAGGGGGAGAGGAGCGGGGCTTCGTTCGCCCACATCTCTGGACTGTGGGACAGGTGAGTGTCCTAATATTAAAAGTCAGTAGCTACACTTTTTGTAGCTGCTGACTTTTAAATGGGTGGAACTCCGGTTTAAACTTTTTTTGTTTGCTTTGGTCATTAATAAGTTTACACCTTTAACATATATATTTACATGTTCACATTTTAAAAAAGTGCAAATTTGAAAAAATAAATAAATAATTTCATTTGTAAATAACTTTTCAACGCTTTGTACCATTGCTGACAGCTAAAATGTAGTGTTCATCCCTTATGATAGCAATAAAGTTGATCCAAAAAAATAAAATAATTGAAGGTACAATGTAAAAAACAAAATTATAAAAATGTTAAAGTGCCCACCCCCTCATGCTACCATGTAAATACGAATGCACATGTAGGCCCCACACGCACATATAAATGGTGATCGCACCACACATGTGAGGTATCGCTGCGAACATCAGAGCAAGAACAATAGTTCTAGTACCTCCTTTTTAACTCTGAACTAGTAACCTGAAAAAGCTTTTAAAGAGTCACCTATGGAGATTTTTAGGTACTGTAGTTTGGTGCTATTCCACGGGCGTACACAATTTTAAAGTGTGACATGTTAGGTATCTATGTACTTGGCATAACATCATCTTTTATGTTGAAGCAAAAAAGTGGGTATTGTGTTTTGTGTTCACCACGACTCGTGCGACATAAAACATTGCAACAACCCATTTTATTCTCCAGTATCTTTGCTTCAAAAATATATAATATTAGAGGTCCTAAGTAATTTTCTAGCAAAAAAAAAAAATGCTGATTTTTATATGTATGACAGAAATGACAGAATTGACCCGGATTGGAAGCAGTTAAATTGTGAAACTTGTTGACAGCTCTTCGTAGCAAATATATTCATTCATATTCAATTCATTGCTCATCGGGAAGTATATTTCCAGTTCCTGGTGATGATAATCTTGCAGTTTTTTAATGCTTGCCGTAAACTTTGTGTCGTTTTGTTTAGGAGGGACATTGATGTGAAAAGGTCACATACAGTAATAACATAAAACCTTAGAGCTATATTTCAGACAAATATTACAATGGCAGTTCTAGTTTTAGCTAGTTATTTACCCTGTAACTGATATTTTTACTGAAGTTTATGTTTTAAACATTAGCATTATAAATAAAGATGTTATATCCTTATTTAAATTCTAAATATACTGTAGCGCGTTTTTAGTGATGGAGCAGATATGATCTCTCTATCGCCTAATGAAGCAATATATAAACTTAGTAAGGTATTCAGCTATAAACTGTATTATAATGCAGACACGCTAATTAGATGGTTGACTCACTTATTGAAAATAAACAGCTTCACTAATTAGCATATTTACTCCTGGGAAACGAGTGATTCATTAAAGGGGAATCATACCCCAAGAATAGATCAAGCTTAATTATCATTGTAAAACTCAAATGCCTCCCGAAATCATCTTTTTGATGTATATATTTGCAATTTTCCAATATTTATGAGAAGAATTGCTGCAACAAGAGAGAAGAGTTGTGCAGGCTGTCATTTTATTTTATTAAAAAGGAAAGAAAAACAATTCTGCTTTATGACAACTAAATAAGTATGCAGCATACAATAATCTCAGAACTAAAAATAACCAATAAATATTCAGTTTAAATGATAGCCATGGTTTCAAGGCACTCTAAAATATGTAATACAACTAATAACATTTATAGGTACATATTTAAAATAACACTCTTATTTCACTAGACAAATGTATACCAAATACTGTATAATTGCTACAGAAGTAATTTTGTAATGTAATGCTTTAAAAATCAAATCTTCATTTATCTTTAGCTATGATTTCCCAAACGGTCCAAAAATGTTTGTTGCTTCCAAGACCGCACTAGGGGGCATTCCGTACACTGATAAACCCCACAGATGTCTCATTCATTACACAGAGAATGAGGTCATATTTTGGGCATCCCCGTCACTGTCCTTAGGTTTGTTCTGTAGTGTGCCTGTTATTTTGGTGATATACTGGTCAAGGTTATCGACCACACATCTACAGGGATGCTGAGGTCAATAAACTGATTTAGTAAAGAAGCTGAGAATCTTCACACCATAAATTGTGTGAATATCCACTTTTATAATCCAATCACGTTCCGATTAAATAAGTAAATAGGAAACATCTTTTCACATTTAGAAAATTAAGGTAAATGCTCACACAATTTATTGCATAAAAATCCTCTAATCATTTAGTAAATCACCTCAGTATTTTTCTTTTTTCACAACACTATGACTGTTCATTTGATTGACAGACACTTCCACTTAGCAGTCTGTTTGACAGTAAATCTAGTGTAAGGGTCAGTTTCAGTATCTATAGCACATGACATGTGTCAGACATGCAGGCTGAATCTGGCCCACCAGGCCATTTTGTGTGGCCCTCTCACCTCTTCTGCAGCTGCAGCATCCCCCTCATCTCCGCCCCCCCCCACCTTGTCTCAGCAGTCAGCACCAAGACACAACTTCTCTCCACCAGATCCTGCACTTCTACATGCAGCCGCAAAAAGGCTTGATTTTGCCTCCCCGCCCCATCTACAGTCAACAGCAGAGAGGAGGACAGAACTCCAACTACAAATCCTGTGCCTCTCTGTGCAGCTGCAGCACCCCCTCATCTCTGCCTCCCCTGGACTCAGCATTTAGCAGACTACAGCAATTGACTCCAGCCCTTCTCTTGTCTTCCAGACCCTGCACTTTCTGCTTCCCAGCTCTGCCCCCAGCAGCACAAGGTAAGGGGTTGCACTGTGATGTAAGAAAGGGTGGGGGACTCCTGACCTGTGATGTAAGTGGGGGGTGGGGGTGCAGTGTTCTGAACATCTGCTTATAATTACTATGAGAGTGATACAGTTCTATGCCAGTTGAAAAGGAGAGTCGCACATTGCTGGTACCATCCACAAACTTTATTGGACACATAACAAAATGGTACATCCATGTTCTGTCTGAGCAGTCTCCAATAAAGTTTCTTGTGGATGATACCAGCAGTGTGTGACCCTACTTTTAAGACTTGCATCATCTGCTACAGAAGTGTGAGTTGGCTCCATGCCTGTCTGCACCTGCCCTCCACACCTTAAGTTATTACTAAAACCAGTAATAATAGAATGCAGAGGCAATTATTTAATATGATAAAGAGTAGATACATTTATATGGACTGACGGATACATGCTGATGTGGCCCACAATGATATTGAGTCTGACACCCCTGATATACAGTCATGACCAAAAATATTGTCTCTCTGCATTTCTGTAAGATAATGCCCCACTTCGCCCAGGCAATTGTTGCACTTTCAAATGTTTAGGCATTCTCATGTTTATTTCTTATATTTGTATTGGTATGGCACAAAAAAATGGAGAAACAAAAAGCCAAAATTTGACACATTTAACACAAAACTTCGAAAATGGACTGGAAAAAATTATTGACACCTTCTCAAAATTTTAAGAAATAATTGCATTACAAGTTGTGATGCTCCTGTAATTTGTAATGAAAAACACCTGCATCAACTAACAGGTGCTGAAATATGGAAATCATACCCGAAACCAGTTAAAATTCACTCAACCTTTCTGTTGTGTGTTTCTATGTGCCACACGAATCATGAAGAAGAGAAAGAGCATCAAAGAATTGTCTGAGGATTTGAGAATAAAAAATGTGGAAAAGCATGGACAATCTCAAGGTTACAAGTCCATCTCCAGTGATCTTAATGTTCCCATGTGCATTGTGCTCAACGTTGTCCCTGTACATGGATGAAAGAAAAATATTGATCAAAGATTGCAACAAAGGATTGTTTGAATGGTGGATAAAGAACCTCAATCAACTTCCAGACAAATTCAAGTTGACCTTCAGGCACAGGGTACAACTGTGTCAGCTCACACTATACGTCGCCATTTGAATGAAAAGTGATGCTATGGTAGGAGACACAGGGGGACGCCACTGCCAGCACAGAAATATAAAAAAGCCAGATTGGAGTTTACCAAAACCTACCCGAGGAAGCCCAAATCCTTTTGGTAGCATGTGCTGTGGACAGGCAAAACGAAATTACTGTTTTTTGGTAAAGCCCAGAATTCCACTGTTTTCAGAAAAAGAAACAAGGCCTTTAAAGAAAAGAATACAGTCCCTACAGTCACACATGGTGGAGGTTCACTGATGTTTTGGGGTTGCTTTGCTGCTTCAGGCACTGTTTTGAAAATGTGCATGTCATTATGAAGTCTGAAGACTACCAAAGAATTCTGGGGTGCAAAGTAGGGCCCTGTGTCAGAAATTTGGGTCTACGTCAGAGGTCTTGGGTCTTACAGCAGGACAAGGACGCAAAGCACATGTCAAAAAGCACCCAAAAATGGTATAAAACAAAGTGCTGGAGAGTAATGAACTGGCTTACAAAGGGTCCAGATCTAAATCCCATAGAGTACCTGTGGAGAGATCTCAAAACAGCAGTTGGAAAAAGGAACTCTTCTGATCTGAAAGAACTGGAGAAGTTGCCAAAAGATGAGTGGTCCTAAATTTCAGTAGATAGATCTAAGAAACTCATTGATGGTTACAGGAAGCGATTTGATTTCAATTATTTTTTTCCAAGGGGTATGCTACCAATTATTAAATTGAGGGTGCCAATAATTTTGTCCAGTCCCTTTTTTGGAGATTTGCATGGAATGTATCAGATTTGGCTTTTTGTTTTTCCACTTTTTTGTGTCATACCAATATAAACAAAAGAAATAAACATGAGAATGCCTAAACATTTAAAATTGCAACAATGTGCATTATCTGACAAAAATGCAGGGCTGACAATATTTTTGACCATGATTGTATAACAGAACAGGATGAGACCTGGTAATGACATTTGCTAAAATCATTGCAATGTATAATAATAATGTTTAATATCTTTATAAATGATATTGGGTCTGGGATCAAAAGTAACATTTCCGTCTTTGCAGATGACACCAAGGTATGCAGTGGAATAACCTCCTTACAGGATGTCTCCAATTTACAAGCCGACCTCAATGCTCTGTCTAATTGGGCGACTATGTGGCAGATGAGGTTTAATGTTGAGAAATGTAAAGTTATGCACTTGGGGGCTAAGAATATGCATGCATCATACATGTTAGGGGGAGTACAACTGGGGGAATCCATAGTGGAGAAGGATCTGGGGGTTTTGGTAGATCATAAGCTCAATAATAGCATGCAATGCCAAGCTGCGATTTCCAAAGCGAGCAAAGTCCTTTCCTGTATTAAGAGAGGTATGGACTCCAGAGAGAGAGATATCATTTTGCCCCTGTTCAAATCATTAGTAAGACCTCATCTGGAATATGCCGTTCAGTTTTGGGCACCAGTTCTCAAAAAGGATATCGGGGAACTGGAGAAAGTGCAGAGAAGGGCAACCAAACTGATAACAGGCATGGAGGAACTCAGCTATGAGGAAAGATTAGAGGAACTGAATTTATTCTCTCTTGTTAAGAGGAGATTAAGGGGGGATATGATCAACATGTACAAATATATAAGGGGTCCATATAGTGAACTTAGTGAACTTCACTTTACAGTCAACAAAGAGGACAAGGGGGCACTCTTTACGTCTAGAGGAAAAGAGATTTCATCTCCAAATACGGAAAGGTTTCTTCACAGTAAGAGCTGTGAAAATGTGGAATAGACTCCCTGCAGAGGTGGTTCTGGCCAGCTCAGTGGATTGCTTTAAGAAGGGCCTGGATTATATCCTAAGTGTACATAATATAACTGGGTACTAACATTTATAGGTAAAGTTGATCCGGGGAGAATCCGATTGCCTCTCGGGGGATCAGGAAGGAATTTTTTCCCCTGCTTTAGCAAATTGGATCATGCTCTGCTGGGGTTTTTTGCCTTCCTCTGGATCAACTGTGGGTATAGAATTGGGTATATGGGATTGTATGATATTATTATTAATTTCTTTTTTTTTGTGGTTAAACTTGATGGACATGTGTCTTTTTTCAACCTGACTAACTATGTAACTATGTATATAAGGCGCTACTTGGGATTTCCAAAGCTGGTCATGGACCCCAGGGGACAGGATCCTTTTCTCTCTACTGACCCTCTCCTCCTTTCTTTCCCTTCTTATTTAATCATTTCATCCTTCCCTTTTCTCTCTGGCGCCTTCCTTGGCACTATTCACAGTTTTTTGTCAATTCCCTTGAAATGTCATTTTTTTCACACACTATCTACTCTGCTCACTACTATTTTCACACACTATCTATGCAGGCCTAACTTTGGCCTCTAATACGAGACGGTCTCCATAGTAGCCCCATAGATTTTTGGCTTGGCTTTTGGCCCTGTGTTTTGAACACAGATGGAAACCTGGTGCTGCTCCTACTATTATTTTGATTTCAGCTTAAAATTTTCTACGATATACCTTTTTCTAAAAATGTACTGTACATATTCTTAGTGTGAATTTGTATCATCCCAGCTATGGAGCAAACCATTTCGTTGGAACTTTGTCTCTGGCACAACCTTTTCTGATGGATGCATAAAAGGTTTGGCTCATCTTTTAAATTAAAATATTGTGAGAGAAAAAAAAAAAAAAGAAAAGGGAGAAAAGAAAGAAAGGAAAAAGAAAAAAAAATTGCCCCCCCCCAAAAAAAAACAACAACCCCACAATGTATATAATTGACTTTCGCATGACCAGTGAAGGGGTTCATCTACTAGACATGAAACTTGATCAGCAACAATAATCATGTAACTAGTAAAAGGTTTGTTTAGTCAATAAATCTGAACAGATTGGTTAGAACTTTGCATAATTACTTTATCCAACTAGTAATGGCAGCTCTTTGCAATTTTCATGTGTTTTCAGGCTAATCTTGCCTGTTTACCAAAAAACACTTTTTGACTTATTGACTCATTACTCCTCCATTCCTACTGTGTATGAAGCTTCAATTGGAGAGAGACAGTCTCAAATGGAGAAACTATTGCTATGCTTCTTCTTTAGGAAACCCAGAATACTCTTGCAAAATGCCATTAGTTTATCTTGTATTAAATTCTTATTTGTAAAACAAAGATTTTTATATACATAAAATTATAAACAAATGATATAATATGTCATTTTAAAAACTTGGAAACAAAAAAACAGCTAAATGCAGAGAAATCTGTCTACAACATTCTCTTAAGTCTTGTGGGCTTCCTCCAGAAGCTCTGGTTTCTAACAAAAATCCTAAAAACATTCTGGTAGGTTAATTAGCCTCCTCCCAGATTTTCTCTAGTGTGCCACAGAGACATTAGGGGCTACTGTGAATTGGGTTACATACTTTATAAAGCTCACGTGGCTGGGGGGGGTGAATTAGAAAAGATGTCTCGTACATAACTCATGCATCAGGGCCTGCAGATTTACAAAGGATCAGGCATATTGCACTGCAGTATATATTCCTGTGAATTTCCATTCGATCCAGCAGGTAAGGTGAGATTTGGGTACCAGTAAATACGAGCGGAAATTATTTTTGTCAGCATAATAAAGTGCCACCAAGTAAATTAAATTCTCCTCCAAACAATTTGCTATCTGTGTTTTATTTCTCTGTGCCTCTAACTTGGTCTGACATGTATACTGCTGTGTATTTAACCATCTCTGAACACAAACAGTAAGCCATTTATACAAGCTTTCACCATAAGCTTCTCATAGCAATAATCAAGAATTCTATATTGTGCTGGGCCTTTCTTTAGTATTATAGTGGTGTGGTCAATTTACTGACAGGCATGGTTTTTATCTGTTTCATCTGTCGTAAATGCTTTTCCCTGTCAGTCAGCTACCTTGTACAGTGAGCCATGCATGCACAGCTAAGCAGACATTTGCAGCACCCAATCTCTGCCATGACAATGTGATTCCTGTGTACATTTGCGTGAGTGATGTTATCATAATGACAGGTAAGTCAGTTATAATGTGATAATATATGGTGCATACTAGCACATTATAGCATAAACCACAAGGGGGGTCCTTGAACTATAAAAAGAAAATTTAAAAAAGGAGTTTAATAACACTTTAACCACTTAAGCCCTGCAGCCAGAGGATCAGGCCCCTTTTTGCAATTTTGGCACTGCGTCGCTTTAACTGACAATTGTGCAGTCGTGCGACGTGGCTCCCAAACAAAATTGGTGTCCTTTTTTTCCCACAAATAGAGCTTTCTTTTTGTGGTATTTGATCACCTCTGCGGTTTTTATTTTTTGCGCTATAAACAAAAATAGAGTGACAATTTTGAAAAAAATTCAATATTTTTTACTTTTTGCTATAATAAATATCCCCAAAAAATATATAAAAAAACATATTTTTTCCCTCAGTTTAGGCCGATAGGTATTCTTCTACATATTGTTAGTAAAAAAAATCTCAATTAGCGATTATTGATTGGTTTGCGCAAAAGTTATAGCGTTTACAAAATAAGGGATAGTTTTATAGCATTTTCATTAATATTTATTTTACTAGTAATGGCAGCGATCAGCGATTTTTATTGTGACTGCGACATTATGGCGGACGCATCAGACATTTTTGACACATTTTTGGGACCATTGTCATTTATACTGATGCCTGTGTAAATGACACTGGCAGTGAAGGAGTTAACCACTAGGGGGCAGTGTAGGGGTTATGTGTGGCATTATGTGTTTTTTTTTATTGTAGGGGGCATGGCCTGAAATGTGATGTCATTGATCGTCTTTCCCTATAAAAGGGAAGAGACGATCGGTGACAGCCACACTAGGAAGCACAGGGAGAGGTTTGTTTACACATACCTCTCCTCGTTCTTCAGCTCTGTAACCCGATCACGGGACACCAGCTGGTCCTGCGGCCATGGTCACTGAGCTCAGGACCGGGTCAGGAGCATGCGGCCGGCGGCGCACTCCCGACCCACGGCTGGGCACTTAAAGAGCCACGTACAGGTACGTGATTGTGCCCAGCCGTGCCATTCTGCCGACGTATATCGGCGTGAGGCGGTCCTTAAGTGGTTAAAGGCCCACATTACATGGGATCAAGGCACATTACATGGGAGCGGGGCCCATTACATGGGAGCAGGGCCCATTACATGGGAGCATGGCACATTACACAGGAGTGGAGAACATTACATGACAGCGTGGCACATTGCATGAGAGCAGGGCACATTACATGGGAACAGGGCACATTACATGGGAGCAGGGCACATCACATGGGATTGGGGTACATTACGTGTGAGCGTGGCACATTGCATGAAACCAGGGCACATTACGTGAGAGCAGGACACATTACACGGAAGCAGGGCACATTACATGAAACCTGGGCATATTACATGAATATATATATATATATATATATATATATATATATATATATATATATATATACCGTATATATATATATATATATATATATATATATATATATATATATATATATATATATATATATACACACACACATTATATTGTCAAAAGTATTGGGCTGCCTGCCTTTACACGCATATGAACTTTAATGGCATCCCAGTCTTAGTCCGTAGGGTTCAACATTTCTGGGAAGGCTGTTCACAAGGTTTGAGTGTGTCTATGGGAATATTTGACCATTCTTCCAGAAGCACACTTGTGAGATCAGGTACTGATGTTGGACGAGAAGGCCTGGCTCACAGTCTCTGCTCTAATTCATCCCAAAAGTGTTTTATCGGGTCGAGGTCAGAACTGTATGCAGGCCAGTCAGATTCCTTTACCTCAAACTCGCTCACCCATGTCTTTATGGACCTTGAAGTGAACAGCTACTCAAATCACTTCTGCTGAACAGGGGATCGCCAGCTGCAAATTCTGATACAGGGATGATGCCTGCATGTGTAGGCATTATCCCAATATAACCACTTCAACCTAAGGAGGTCCCCCTTCCAGCCACTGCTACCATCTTTCCAGTGACATTATACATCTTTTCTGTGACCCCCAGAAACTCAAAACGAGGAGGATTTAGTTCCCTCCAGTTCCGGCTGGCCGTTAGCAGACAGGAAAGTAGTCGATCAAACCCATGAGCGTTTGATCGGCTGCATTGAAGGCCAGAGGAGAGATTTAGGGTCAAATAGACCCCAGATCTGTCCATAAAGAGGATCTATCATGGCCCACACTGTCACAAGGGATGTTGTTCATGATAGCAATAATGTTAATACAAAAAAAAATTAAGAAACAGTGTACGAATTTTTTTTTGGATGAAATAAATAATAGAAATGAAAAAAAAAATGTAACGTGCCCCTGTCCCCCTTGCTTACATGCAAATGTGAATGCATACGCAAGTCCCGCACACATATATAAATGGAAATTGCACCACACTTGTGAGCTATCATCACGCATGTCAGAACAAGAGCAATAATTCTTGTGATTGACCTCCTGTGTATCTTATAAACTGGTAACCTATAAAGGCGTTAAAAGCTTTGCAAATGGAAAATTTTAAGTACCGTAGTTTGGCGCCATTCCACGGGCAGGCGGAATTTTAAAGGGCGATATGTTAGGTATCTATTTACTCGGTGTTACCAACAATTGGGTATTATAAAAAATTGCAACACTCGTCATTTATTCTATAGGGCCTATGCTAATTAAATATATGTAATGTTTGGGGGTTCTAGGTAATTTTCTAGCAAAAAAAAAGTCGATTTTTACATTTTTTGTATGTGAGAAGTGTCAGAATTGGCATGGGATTGAAGTGGTTAAATGGCAGTTGTAGTAAGTTGTGAACATCAGACAGATTAGCAACTTCACGGGTTAAGAGCATCCTTCAGGCATATTATTTAACTGCTTCCTGTCTGGCCACTGTACATATATGGCAAGGTGGGACAACCATCCTTCTGATAGCAGGTCTTGGTTTGGGCACTAGTGCATGGGCCCCAGATCGCAGATCAGGGCATAGGGCTCAGTACCATGTGATCACTGTGACTAATCACAGTAATCACAATGTATTGTAAACACAGGCTGCAGCCTGTCAAGTCTCTCCTCTCACAGCCAATTGTGAGAATGCTGGACACTGTACTATACACTGAAACATGAAGAAAAGAACAGCAATCTTACACTGATCACTGTCACTAGAGCAGTGCAGTGCCCCTATGGTGACATTGTACTGCTCTGGTTGGTGATCAAAACACTGTATGCCACTGAAAGAATATATATATATATATATATATATATATATATATATATATATATTATAGTACTGTGACAGTCCTAGTGAACTGAACTGAACTGAAAAAAAACTGACAGAAGATGTCAGGACCAGAATGGCATGAGGGCTGAGGTTGCAGGCAGCACCAGCTGTTGGGTGTGTGGCACAGATGACTGTGGACCACTGGGTAAGGACTAGTGGAAGAGAGAAGGCAGTGCCCAATCAGGGAGCAGGAACAAATCCAGTATGCAAGCCAAAGGTCGTTAACTGCCGGACAGCAAAGCACCAAATCAAAAGGCATGGACAGCGTGAGAATATGTGCCAAAGTCAATTTCCGTCCCTCTTCCAAATAAGAACAATAGATGTGGCCCAGGGGCTATGACTTTCAATCATAATCCCACTTGGCATCATGTTGCAAATAAAGTCCTTGACCTCCTGGCACAGAATAGGTGGTATACGCTTATTCAGCTCTCGGATCGGCACTGCATTCTCCATGCGAATGGGGTGATCCAGAACTTTAGTACACCCCAAGTCATCTGGTCTAGCAGCGCCAGCGAATGCCAACAGCTGGTGCAGCATTTGCTGTTGAGACAGTGGAAACTCCTGATAGGGGAGAGCTAGCTGATCTAATAGCTTTTGGTACTAGATGTCTCCAAGTGGAGACATGGAGGCTTACAAGGGGGTAGATATGGCTTTGACCACAGGTTGGGAGGTTGCGATACAGTTCGTTTGGCACTACATAGATATCTGAAAGAATTATTTGGCTAAGCAGGAGAACAGGGGTGGTTCCCATGGTTCACATGGTTCATTTGAACCAGTACCTTGCTCTGATGGAACTTAGACACTGTTTTTGCTGCCAGACATTTCTCTGGCAGCTCCACATCTCTCCAGGGCTTTACCATGACAGAGGCCTCTATGTAGCTTCTTCCAGGCCCCGATAGGCAGAGCGTAGATTATCTCTAGCTTTAGGGCTTGCTGTATCTTCTGCTTAGGTGGCAACTGGGCCACTCCCAAATTCCCTGGTTGCCGATGGTTCTCTCTCTGATGCAGCTCACAAGCATGAATCAGATTCTGCCACACTACCTGATCTATACACCCCTGAGCATGAGACCTTTCTATTTCCATTAGGAGCAAGGACAAGTCAAAGTCTTTGAGGATGTTCATGTTCAGGATCACGGCCATGGTGAAAACAACAGGGCTGCAGGTCACTATTCCTACCCGCTCCACCATCTGGTCAAACACCTGCACTGACTTCCAGGTGACCCCTTCCACCACAATGGGTAGGTTATTGGCTGCTTTCAATGATATTTGTGATGGGTCTAGCTGGTTTTGAGCCCCAAACCTCCTCAAGTAAAAGTCATATTTCTGCTACTGATAAAAGAAAAGTCAAATTTCATAGTGGTGACTATGGATCCTGTGTTGATCAGACATGGAACTTGTTCCCCATTTATATTTGCCATGACCACAGGACTTGGGGTGACCATTAAATCAAAAATCTTGGGACCATAAGTTGTGATTCCTGGGGGTTGCCGTTCTGCCACAGAAACAGCTTGTGATGGGTGCCCATGTTCCCTATTCAGCTACAGCTTATAGCGAGATGCCCGTAGAGCCTGCATTTCTGGTTTTCCTCAGGGTGTCTTTGCAAGGGGTCCCTTCCCTAAAAAACCTGAGCTGATTCCTGCTTGACAGCAGTCACCTCCTGCTGCATGGAGGCCACAGATTGGGTCAATTCACATCAGTCACCCCATGCTGCATGGAGACCATAGATTGATGTCAATTCACATAAAGCTACTTGCAGGACCAAGATAAGGGGAAGGGACCAGGGCCTCCTCCCCAATAAACAGCTGCTCACTTTTTCTAGTCACTGTCATGGTGGTCTCTTCTTAGCAACTTCCTGCTCTCTTGCCACCACTTCCAATAGAATATCATTAAAGGTAAGAAAGGGTTGAGATTTCACCCATTCTTGTAAGGTTTGATGTACAGGGCCAACATTCACTCCATCAATAAACTGATCCCATAGCAGCTTACCCAGAGTGCCTATATCAGCATACTCCTAGAGGCCCTTCTTTTTCAACCGCTTCCACCAGCTTCTATAGGGATAAATGGGTTAGGCTCTTTTTTTAAAAAGTTTCATATGACTAAGGGTGTGGTTGCCATCATCCCGGTTAGTGTCTAAATATTGGATTCCTCTATATCGAACAATAACATTAAGGAAATTCTTTAAAATTCACATTTTATTTTAATTGATATAACATAAAAAGCCCCAATCTGGGGTGAATGTCATAAAAATTATTTTTTCACATTACGAGTTGAATCACAGTAGGAAAAAAAATTCTTACAACATAAAAACGTACATATACAGTACCTCACAAAAGTAAGTACGCCCCTCACATTTTTGTAAATATTTTATTATATCTTTTCATGTGACAACACTGAAGATATGACATTTTGCTTTGCTACAATGTAAAGTAGTGAGTTTACAGCTTGTATAACAGTGTAAATTTAATGTCCCCTCAAAATAACTCAACAAACAACTATTAATGTCTAAACCGCTTGCAACAAAAGTGAGTACACCCCTAAGTAAAAATTTTCAAACTGGGCCCATTCAGCCATTTTCCCTCCCCATTGTCATGTGGCTCATTAGTGTTACAAGGTCTCAGGTGTGAATGGGGAGTAGGTGTGTTACATTTGGTGTTATTGCTCTCACTCTCTCATACTGGTCACTGGAAGTTCAACATGGCACCTCATGTTAAAGAACTCTCTGAGGATCTGAAAAAAAGAATTGTTGCTCTACATAAAGATGGCCTTGGCTATAAGAAGATTGCCAAGTCCCTGAAACTGAGCTGCATCATGGTGGCCAAGACCATATAGCAGTTAGCACAGTGGTGTAGTGGTTAGCACTTTTGCCTCACAGTAAAAAGGGTCACTGGTTCAAATCCCAACCACAACACTACCTGCCGGGAGTTTGCATGCTCTCCCTGTGTCTGCGTGGGTTTCCTCTGGGTACTCCAGTTTCCTCCCACACTCCAAAGACATGCAGGTAGGTTAATTGGCTTCTGTCCAAAATTGACCCTAGTATATGAATGGGGATGTTGGATTGTGGGCACCTTGAGGGTAGGGACTGATGTGAGTGTGCAATGTACAGGGATAGGGACAATTTTAGACACTCACTCAGGTTGAACTGGATGGACTGGTGTCTTTATTCAACCTTACTAACTATGTAAACAGGAAAGGTTCCACTCAGAACAGGCCTCACCATGGTCAACTGAACAAGTTGAGTGCATGTGCTCAGCGACCTATCCAGAGGATGTTTTTGGGAAATAGACATATGAGTGCTGCCAGCATTGCTGCAGAGGTTGAAGGGGTGGGGGGTCCGCCTGTCAGTGCTCAGACCATACGTCACACACTGCGTCATCCCAGAAGAAAGTCTCTTCTAAAGATTATGCACAAGAAAGCCTGCAAACAGTTTGCTGAAGACAAGCAGACTAAGGACATGGATTACTGGAACCATATTCTGTGGTCTGATGAGACCAAGATAAACTTATTTGGTTCAGATGGTGTCAAGCGTGTGTGGCGGCAACCAGGGGAGAAGTACAAAGACAAGTTTGTCTTACTTACAGTCAAGCATAGTGGTGGGAGTGTCATGGTCTGGGGCTGCATGAGTGCTGCGGACACTGGGGAGCTAAAGTTCATTGAGGGAACCATGAATTCCAACATGTACTGTGACATATTGAAGCAGAGTATGATCCCCTCCCTTCTGAGACTGGGCCGCAGGGCAGTATTTCAACATGATAACGATCCCAAACAAACATCCAAGACAACCACTGCATTGCTAAAGAAGCTGAGGGTAAATGTAATGGAGTGGCCAAGAATGTCTCCAGACCTAAACCCTATTGAGCATCTGTGGGGCATACTCAAATGGAAGGTGAAGGAGTGCAAGATCTCTAACATCCACCAGCTCTGTGATGTGGTCATGGAGGAGTGGAAGAGGACTCCAGTGGCAACCTGTGAAGCTCTGGTGAACTCCATGCCCAAGAGGGTTAAGGCAGTGCTGGAAAATAATGGTGGCCACACAAAATATTGACACTTTGGGGCGAATTTGGACATTTCCACCTTGGGGTGTACTCACTTTTGTTGCCAGCAGTTTAGACATTAATGGCTGTGTGTTAAGTTATTTTAGTGTTGAAAATATTTTTATTAAGACATGTCAAATAAAAAAAAACAATAAACAGTAACCATCATGAGGCATATGCAGACAGAAACAGTAACTGAGGTACAATTACAGGAGACCGGCTAACGACAAACGGCCACAGCCGGTCCCTGACAGCAGGCTTGGAGAGTAGAAAAGACGGCCTGTGCTCCGATCCCTAAGGTCACAGTAGGGAGAAGCACCCATGGGTTACTACATGATGCAGTTTTTAGACAAGATCATAAAAAAAAGAAAGAACAGAAAGGAAGAGAGGAGAGAAAGGAGCAAAGTAAAGAGGAGCAAGGCAGTGTAGGGGAAAGCTAAATAGCAGAAGAAGAGGAAGAAAAAAGGGGGAGGAAGGGGGGAGGGGGGAAGGAATTTGGGTAGGGGGGTAGGGTAAGGGAGAGCCCACAGCGTCCTCATGCGTTTAGGATTTGGTTCATTAAAGTGTCAGAAGAAGAGAAGCGGAGCCAGATTGACCACTGAGAAACAAATTTGGTGTAAGTGTCATTGTCCAGTGCCAACATCTCCTCCATTCTCATGGTGTCATTCATAATCGATACCCACCGTGACAATGGGGGGGTGGTCGTCGTCTTCCAATAGGCAGGTATCAGCTGCCTAGCGGAGGACATAAAGAAACGGAGCAACCTTTGTCTCTGTGATTTAATAGACCCTGGCAGAATAGAGAGTAATGCAATTTTTGGAGAGATAGGAACCGGGGTATCAGCCAAGAGATTGTAACATTCAAAAACCTGTGTCCAGAAGGGGCGGATCCTCTCACAGTCCCACCAGACATGCATGTAAGTTCCGACTGAAGCTTCACAGCGCCAACAGGTGGCCGGGGTAGACGGGAAAATCCTGTGCAAAGTAGCAGGATCCCTGTACCACCTGGATAATAGCTTGTAGTTCTTTTCTTGGGAGTAGCAGGAGATTGTTGACTTATGTGTGAAATGAAAAGAGGTATGCCATTCCGGCACAGAGATGTCCTCACCCAAATCCGCAGACCACAGCCTGGTGTAATGTGGGAGTTGATCATGTGCTAAAGTCTGTAGTAGGTTATATAAGGAGGACAGTAAGTGTTTGGGAGTTTCAGGGAGCGAACACAGTTCCTCGAAAATGGTAAGTTTGCGATGTATCTGAGAGGAGGAGTGTAGTCGTTTGGCAAATGCGGACACATGTAGGGCCGTGAGCCAATCACCGGATTCTGTCACAGAGACCGGGGTGCCCTGAGAGGGGTGCACAAAGGTACGGGCCTGCGGCCAATCTGTGCGCTTAAAAGGTCCTAGGGAGGCCGCCCCCGCACTTTGTGGCAAAGCAGGATGGTCAAAGAGGGACGTCAAGGGGCCCGGGTCCGAGGAGAGAGTGGAGTTTAGTCCCGTCCTGTACCACATCGTCAGAGAGGCCAAAGTCAGAGGGGACAAGGAGGTCATACGAGAGTAGCCCAGGTTATAACCCCATGGAAGGGCTCGGAGATCTACAGGGGAAAGGTCCTGTTCAACAGACACCGAGGCCTTGCAGGAAGGGCGAGAGAACCACTCAATGATGCGAGTCATATGAGTGGCCTTATGGTAAGTCTCAAAGTCAGGGAGGCCTGTGCCTCCCAAAGTCTTCGGGATCGTCAGTAGTTTAAATTTAACCCTGGGGAGGCCCCGGCTCCACAAGAATCTGATTGCCAGCGAGCGTAGGGAGGTAAAAAACGATTTGGGGACGTGGATGGGTATTGTTTGAGATAAGTATAGGAACTTGGGTAGAGTGTCCATCTTCAGGATATTAATCCGTCCGAACCAGGGCAAGGGAGATCCCCCCCACTCCTCGAGGTCTTTCCGTATACGGTTAAGCAAAGGGATATAATTCAGAGAAAACAAATCAGCTAGGTTGGAGGGTATAACAACCCCTAGGTACGAGATCCCCTTAGCCTGCCATTTAAATGAAAAGTTGGATTGCAGAAGGGACAGCGTGGAGGGGGTAAGGGATATGTTAAGGGCTTCCGTCTTAGAGATGTTGAGCTTAAAGTTACTATAGATACCAAAGCGTTGAAATTCACTAAGTAGGGATGGTATGGAGATGTGTGGATTCTGAATATACACTAGGAGGTCATCAGCATACAAGGAGAGTTTGTGATGAGCAGACGGAGTTTGAATACCAAGAATGGAGGGGTTTTGACGTATGGCACAAGCCAAATGCTCAATGATGATGACAAAGAGGAGGGGGGATAGGGGGCAGCCCTGCCAAGTACCGTTGGCAATATCAAAGGGAGCCGACGTTGTGCCGTTGACCAGGACCGTAGCCGAGGGTCGGGAGTATAGGGACATTACTTTTGATATGAAGGAAGCTCCGAGGCCAAGTTGTTCTAGAGACAGCTGTAGAAACCTCCAACTGACCCTATCGAATGCCTTTTCGGCGTCGAAGGATAAGAGGCAAGCTCTCAGACCTTTACGTTGGATCAGGGATATGAGATGTATCGTCTTGGTGGTGTTGTCCCTTGCCTCCCTGCCAGGGACAAACCCCACCTGATCATTATGAATAATCTTAGGCAATAGGGGAGACAGACGGGTGGCTAGGACTTTTGCGAATAGCTTGATATCTATATTGAGCAGGGAGATGGGCCGATAGCTGCTGCATTGGGACGGGTCTTTGCCCGGTTTAGGGATAATAGAAATGTTAGCAGACAAAGATTCCTTTGACGGGAGAATAGAACTGTCCACCGAGTTAAAGGCTTTCATCAAAAGGGGAGCAAGCTGGGGGGCAAAAGTTTTGTAGAACCGGGGTGTAAAGCCGTCAGGGCCCGGGCATTTCCCCACTTTAAGGACTTTAATAGCCTGTAAAAAGTCAAAGGTAGTCAGGGGCTCGTCTAAGGTCGCTGCGTCCACAGCGTCAACAGTAGTGATGGACGAACTTCCGACGGGACGTTTCGCGAACGCGAAACGCGAACGGACACAAACGTTCGCGAAAACGACCGTTCGCCGCGGGCTCCATTGACTTCAATGGGAGGCGAATTTCGCAAACCTTTAGGTCGAATTTGCGGCCACGGGGTAATTATTAGGGGGTAGCACGTAGTCCCACCACCTGGACAATAGCATAATACATGTATGAGGTGAATTTGGGATCGATAACTACAAGCATTTTTTTTTTATTTGGGAAATTGTTCTGACAATTCAGGACTATGGAGCTAATGAAGGCAATGGAGGAGAGGGAAGGTCAGGGACCAGGGTAGGCAAACAAGAGGGTGCAGGAGATACAGAGCACTGACAGCAGCACCGTAATACAGAGCACTGACATCAGCACCGTGACATACAGCGCTGACAGCAGCTCCGTGACATACAGCGCTGACAGCAGCTCCGTGACATACAGCGCTGACAGCAGCTCCGTGACATACAGCGCTGACAGCAGCTCCGTGACATACAGCGCTGACAGCAGCTCCGTGACATACAGCGCTGACAGCAGCACCGTGACATACAGCGCTGACAGCAGCTCCGTGACATACAGCGCTGACAGCAGCTCCGTGACATACAGCGCTGACAGCAGCTCCGTGACATACAGCACTGACAGCAGCTCCGTGACATACAGCGCTGACAGCAGCTCCGTGACATACAGCGCTGACAGCAGCACCGTGACATACAGCGCTGACAGCAGCTCCGTGACATACAGCGCTGACAGCAGCTCCGTGACATACAGCGCTGACAGCAGCTCCGTGACATACAGCGCTGACAGCAGCTCCGTGACATACAGCGCTGACAGCAGCTCCGTGACATACAGCGCTGACAGCAGCTCCGTGACATACAGCGCTGACAGCAGCTCCGTGACATACAGCGCTGACAGCAGCTCCGTGACATACAGCGCTGACAGCAGCTCCGTGACATACAGCGCTGACAGCAGCTCCGTGACATACAGCGCTGACAGCAGCTCCGTGACATACAGCGCTGACAGCAGCTCCGTGACATACAGCGCTGACAGCAGCACCGTGACATACAGCGCTGACAGCAGCTCCGTGACATACAGCGCTGACAGCAGCTCCGTGACATACAGCGCTGACAGCAGCTCCGTGACATACAGCACTGACAGCAGCTCCGTGACATACAGCGCTGACAGCAGCTCCGTGACATACAGCGCTGACAGCAGCACCGTGACATACAGCGCTGACAGCAGCTCCGTGACATACAGCGCTGACAGCAGCTCCGTGACATACAGCGCTGACAGCAGCTCCGTGACATACAGCGCTGACAGCAGCTCCGTGACATACAGCGCTGACAGCAGCTCCGTGACATACAGCGCTGACAGCAGCTCCGTGACATACAGCGCTGACAGCAGCTCCGTGACATACAGCGCTGACAGCAGCTCCGTGACATACAGCGCTGACAGCAGCTCCGTGACATACAGCGCTGACAGCAGCTCCGTGACATACAGCGCTGACAGCAGCACCGTAAGCAGCCCCAGGAGGAAGTCAGCACAGCACAGGGATGGTGTGATCCCCTCATAATAAGAACCCCCAGGAGGAAGTCAGCACAGCACAGGGATGGTGGGAGCCCCTCATAATAAGAACACCCAGGAGGAAGTCAGCACAGCACAGGGATGGTGGGAACCCCTCATAATAAGCAGCCCCAGTAGAAATATGACACCGCTCAACCTCTTCAAAGAGGAGGGTAGGGGCATATAGTACGGTGTGCTTTTTTGGGTCAGGGAAGTGAGCCAAATGAATTAAGAAGGTCTGTGTGCTTGATTCCAAAAATTGTTTATAGACATATACATGGTCTACTGATCACATGTGTTGAATTCCTCCGAGATCCATGCCTCATTCATTTTTAGAAATGTGAGGTAGTTAACACTGTGGTGAGCTAGGCGAGTACGCTTATCGGTCACAATCCCCCCTGCTGCGCTGAACGTCCTTTCGGACAGGACACTGGATGAGGGGCAAGCCAACAGTTCGATTGCAAATTGGGCAAGCTCTGGCCAGAGGTCAAGCCTGCCCACCCAGTAGTCTAGGGGTTCATCACTCCTCAGAGCGTCCACATCGGCCGTTAACCCAATGTAGTCGGACACCTGACGGTCTAGGCGTTCCCTGATGCTGGATCCGGATGACACCTGTCGATGGGTCGGCTGAAAGAATGACCTCATATCCGAAGTCACCAACACATCTTCAAACCGGCCTCTTCTTGCAGGCGCTGTTGGATTGGTACCCGCAAATCCTTCTCTGGGAGTGGGAATTGCTCCTCTGCCAGCGCACGCAAAAGCAGAATGCAGCATTTCTCGAAGCAAGGCCTGGAAGTGCTGCATTCTGACAGCCCTCTGCGACGGCGGTAACATTTCCGCCATTTTGTGTTTGTACCGGGGGTCTAAGTACGTTGCCACCCAGTACTGGTCCTTGACCCTCATGCTTTTTATACGGGGGTCCCTATTAAAACACTGGAGCATGAAGGCCCCCATTTGCACTAAAGTGGAAGCGGTGTGGTGGCCTGGCTCCTGCTCATCATCCAGGATAATGTCGTCCTCTTCATTCTCCTCTCCCCATCCTCGCACAACAGGGATCCCAGAAAGGTTTAAAGCATGCTCTTCTTGCTCCTGCTCATCCGCCCCGGCACCATCCTCCTCTGACTCCTCATCAGACTCCTGTTGTTGACTTGTCTCAGATAGAGTAGCCCCCCCTGGGAATTCATCCAGCATTGCGACTTCCTCATCTTCCCGCTCCTGCTCCTCCACAGCCTGATCAATGACACGACGCAATGCACGCTCCAGAAAGAAGGCATAAGGTACCATGTCACTGATGGCGCCATGGCTGCGACTGACCAGTTTGGTGATCTCCTCAAATGGCCGCAGAAGTCTGCATGTGTCGCGCATGAGCAGCCACTGGCGCGGTGAAAAAAAACCCAGCTCCCCAGAACCGTTTCTTTCGCAGAGTTCATACAGGTAGACGTTAACTGCACGTTTCTGCTGGAGCAGCCTATCAAGCATATAGAAGGTTGAGTTCCATCGCGTCGGGCAATCGCAAATAAGACGTCTGACCGGCAGATGGTGTCGCCGCTGAATGTCAGCAAGGCGAGCCATGGCCGTGTAAGATCTTCTGAAATGGGCCGAGATTTTCCTTGCCTGCCGCAAGATGTCCTGGACCCCAGGGTATTTGACAAGGAATCGCTGCACGACCAAGTTTAAGACGTGTGCCATGCACGGCACGTGCGTGATTTTGCCCTGTTTCAATGCGCTAAGCAGATTGGCACCGTTGTCACACACCACTTTACCAACTGTCAAATTGAGCGGTGTTAGCCACTCATCTGCCTGTGAACGCAAAGCTGAAAGGAGTGCCGGGCCAGTGTGGCTCTTTGCTTCCAGGCACAACAGACGCAGCACGGCATGGCAACGTCTCACCTGGCATGTGGAATAGGTTCTGGGGAGCTTGGGCGGTGCAGTGGAAGAGACGCTAGCAGCGGAAAAGGAGGAGGCAGCTGAGGAGGAGAGGGAGGAGGATGGAGTAGGAGGAGGAGAAGAAGAGTCAGGCCTGCATGCAATCCGTGGCGGTAAAACCAAATCTACACGGGTGCCACGGGTTACATGCTTGACGGCCGTCAGAAGGTTCACCCAGTGGGCAGTAAAACTGATATACCTTCCCTGCCCGTGTTTGCTAGACCACGTGTCTGTGGTCAGATGTATCTTGGCACCGACACTGTGTGCCAGAGATACATTCACTTGCCGCTGAACATGGCCATATAGCTCTGGGATGCCCTTCTCTGAGAAATACTTCCTTCCTGGGACCTTCCATTGTGGTGTTCCAATGGCCACAAATTTGCGAAAGGCCTCCGAGTCCACCAGTTTATATGGCAGTAGTTGGCGGGCTATGAGTTCTGACAAGCCAGCCGCCAACCGTTGGGCAAGAGGGTTATCCGGCGTCATCATTTTTTTACGCTCAAACATTAGGCCCACGGAAGCCTGCCTTTTTGCAGAAAAATGTGAGCTTGGCGTGATGGAAGGTGGAGTGGAGGACAATTGTGAGGAGAGAGGAGAAGGAGAAGTAGAAGACGAGGCTGGACGGTGAGAGCCTGCAGTGTGGCTTTGTGTGTTCCGTTGCTCCCACTGGGCTCGGTGATGGCTGCTCATGTGCCTTCTTAAGGCGGTCGTCCCTAGGTGAGTATTGGGCTTACCGCGACTAACGCGTTGACTGCAAAGATTGCAGATGGCAACGCTATTGTCAGCAGCGGACACGTTAAAAAAAGCCCACACTGCGGAGCCATGTGCCGGTGTCCTGGGAGCGCCAGATGTGACCGTACATGGTCGATGACTCGCTCCTGATACATTTGCAGTCTGCTTTGTCCCTGCTGTGCAATGTAAGTCATTGCTGCTTCTCCTCCCTATCTGCTGGTCCATATCTCCCTCTGAACTCCCCTCCTCTTCCTCTCTTGTGGGCACCCACGTGACATCACTAGACACGTCATCATCAACGTCACCTTCCCCACCGCTATAAGTAGAGTAGGCAGCAACACCGGGGACCAACCTCCTCCTTGGGCTGATCTGGGTACTGGCGTCAGACTGCTGAGTAGCGCTTGTTGCTACCTCCTCTTCCTGATCCAATACCAAGAGTGGCTGCGCATCAGAAATGTCCTCTTGATATGGATCGGAAAATAATTCCAGTGACTCAAGCGGAAGGTATGTGGTGGTGGTGGTGGTGGTCGTGTTGTTGGTGGTAGTGTCTTTGGGGGTGCACATAGCAGAGAGTGAAGAAGAGGGTGCAGATCGAGAGGATGAGGAGGGTGCAGAAGAGTAAGGCTGAGCGAGCCACTCAACCAAGTCTGGTGCATCCTTTAAAGTAATTGAACGCACCTTCTGCAACTTCCCACTTTGGCTCAAGCCTGTTGCTCCTGCCCTACCCCTACCACCCCTGCGGAAGGGCCTGCCTCTTCCTCTGCATGTCATTTTTTAAATGACCCTGTGACAAAACTCTTAGTCCCTATACCGCTGAAGGACTGCTGCAGTATAGGTGAGCGGTCAGCAGTGGTGCACGTCAACCCTATCTATTGTGGACCTATAGCGGTCCTTACAGAACAGCAGACTGTACCGCACTCAAGCCTATGTACCGTAGCACCCTATACCAAGTTACCAGTCCTTATAAGAACTTTTGTGGACCAAGCAGGTTGTGTATTAGTGTTTAGCAGACTGTACGTCAGTCCCTATACCGCTGAAGGACTGCTGCAGTATAGGGCAGCGGTCAGCAGTGGTGCACGTCAACCCTATCTATTGTGGACCGATAGCGGTCCTTACAGAACAGCAGACTGTACCGCACTCAAGCCTATGTACCGTAGCACCCTATACCAAGTTACCAGTCCTTATAAGAACTTTTGTGGACCAAGCAGGTTGTGTGTTAGTGTTTAGCAGACTGTGCGTCAGTCCCTATACCGCTGAAGGACTGCTGCAGTATAGGGCAGCGGTCAGCAGTAGTGCACGGCAACCCTATGTATTGTGGACCGATAGCGGTCCTTACAGAACAGCAGACTGTAACGCACTCAGGCCTATGTACCGTAGCACCCTATACCAAGTTACCAGTCCTTATAAGAACTTTTGTGGACCAAGCAGGTTGTGTGTTAGTGATTAGCAGACTGTACGTCAGTCCCTATACCAATGAAGGACTGCTGCAGTATAGGGCAGCGGTCAGCAGTAGTGCACGGCAACCCTATGTATTGTGGACCGATAGCGGTCCTTACAGAACAGCAGACTGTACCGCACTCAAGCCTATGTACCGTAGCACCCTATACCAAGTTACCAGTCCTTATAAGAACTTTTGTGGACCAAGCAGGTTGTGTATTAGTGTTTAGCAGACTGTACGTCAGTCCCTATACCGCTGAAGGACTGCTGCAGTATAGGGCAGCGGTCAGCAGTGGTGCACGTCAACCCTATCTATTGTGGACCGATAGCGGTCCTTACAGAACAGCAGACTGTACCGCACTCAAGCCTATGTACCGTAGCACCCTATACCAAGTTACCAGTCCTTATAAGAACTTTTGTGGAACAAGCAGGTTGTGTGTTAGTGATTAGCAGACTGTACGTCAGTCCCTATACCAATGAAGGACTGCTGCAGTATAGGGCAGCGGTCAGCAGTAGTGCACGGCAACCCTATGTATTGTGGACCGATAGCGGTCCTTACAGAACAGCAGACTGTACTGCACTCAGGCCTATGTACCGTAGCACCCTATACCAAGTTACCAGTCCTTATAAGAACTTTTGTGGACCAAGCAGGTTGTGTGTTAGTGTTTAGCAGACTGTGCGTCAGTCCCTATACCGCTGAAGGACTGCTGCAGTATAGGGCAGCGGTCAGCAGTAGTGCACGGCAACCCTATGTATTGTGGACCGATAGCGGTCCTTACAGAACAGCAGACTGTAACGCACTCAGGCCTATGTACCGTAGCACCCTATACCAAGTTACCAGTCCTTATAAGAACTTTTGTGGACCAAGCAGGTTGTGTGTTAGTGATTAGCAGACTGTACGTCAGTCCCTATACCAATGAAGGACTGCTGCAGTATAGGGCAGCGGTCAGCAGTAGTGCACGGCAACCCTATGTATTGTGGACCGATAGCGGTCCTTACAGAACAGCAGACTGTAACGCACTCAGGCCTATGTACCGTAGCACCCTATACCAAGTTACCAGTCCTTATAAAAACTTTTGTGGACCAAGCAGGTTGTGTGTTAGTGTTTAGCAGACTGTGCGTCAGTCCCTATACCGCTGAAGGACTGCTGCAGTATAGGGCAGCGGTCAGCAGTGGTGCACGTCAACCCTATCTATTGTGGACCGATAGCGGTCCTTACAGAACAGCAGACTGTACCGCACTCAAGCCTATGTACCGTAGCACCCTATACCAAGTTACCAGTCCTTATAAGAACTTTTGTGGACCAAGCAGGTTGTGTGTTAGTGATTAGCAGACTGTACGTCAGTCCCTATACCAATGAAGGACTGCTGCAGTATAGGGCAGCGGTCAGCAGTAGTGCACGGCAACCCTATGTATTGTGGACCGATAGCGGTCCTTACAGAACAGCAGACTGTAACGCACTCAGGCCTATGTACCGTAGCACCCTATACCAAGTTACCAGTCCTTATAAGAACTTTTGTGGAACAAGCAGGTTGTGTGTTAGTGATTAGCAGACTGTACGTCAGTCCCTATACCAATGAAGGACTGCTGCAGTATAGGGCAGCGGTCAGCAGTAGTGCACGGCAACCCTATGTATTGTGGACCGATAGCGGTCCTTACAGAACAGCAGACTGTAACGCACTCAGGCCTATGTACCGTAGCACCCTATACCAAGTTACCAGTCCTTATAAGAACTTTTGTGGACCAAGCAGGTTGTGTGTTAGTGATTAGCAGACTGTACGTCAGTCCCTATACCAATGAAGGACTGCTGCAGTATAGGGCAGCGGTCAGCAGTAGTGCACGGCAACCCTATGTATTGTGGACCGATAGCGGTCCTTACAGAACAGCAGACTGTACCGCACCCAAGCCTATGTACCGTAGCACCCTAGACAGACCAAGTTACCAGTCCTGATAAAGAGCTTTGTGGAACAAGTGAGTTGTGAATGATTAGCAGACTGCAGCAGAAGGGCAGCAGTCAAGTATAATATTCTTTCTATATTTGGAAGAAAGAATATTATACGTGTACAAGCCTATTACCGTACCACTGATACCAGTCCTGAAAAGAACCTTTGTGGAACTAATAGTAACAGCAAGTCTTTAAAATTATCCTCACTGCCTGACACACTGCTTCCTGCCTGTCCCTATACAAATTGGCAAAAAAGAGTAGGCTGGAACGATTAGCTGGAACAGCTCTTTTGTGGACCTGATAGTAACAGCTAATGATGATGATGATGATGATGATGAAGAAAGACTAATCTGGCTGAGCTGTCCCTAAAATAGCAGCATACAGCGCTCTGTCCCTTTATCTAAACTGACAAAAGAAACTCAGGCTGCTGACCTAACACCTATACCAGTCCTGAAAAGAACTTTTGTGTACCAAATAGCTAGCGTTTTCTCTGTCCCTACTCCACACAGGATCCTTTCCCTACAGTGACAGAAGAAAGAATGTAAAATGGCCACCGGATCGGGTGTATTTATAGGTTAGGGGGAATGTCCAAGTGTCCATGAGCTGTCATGTCTCAATTGGTTGTCCTGTAACACATGATAAACGTGTCACGAAAGGTTAAAGTTCTTGTATACATTAAACACGTAAGTCCGCCGGGGCGAACGACGGAAAAAGGCGTTCGAACCCGCGGACGGCGAAAGTCGGAAATTCGCCGCGAAACGACCGCCGGGCGAACCGTTCGGCCATCACTAGTCAACAGTGGGTAAAGCGGTCTCCAGGACATAAGCCTGCGTGGGGTCTGAAGATGAAGGGGACCCAGCTGGGGGGGTTGCATGCGGGAGGTTATAGAGCTGGGAGTAGTATTGCCTGAAGGATGCAGATATCCCAGAAGTGTTAAATGTTTTCGTTTGGTCTGGTCGAACAAGGAAGGGGATAGAATGTCGCGGGGGTCTAGGATGAATGACCCTAGCCAGGTGCTTACCACATTTGTTTGCCAGAGAGTAGAAGTGGTTCCGCGCTTTATCCCTGGCGATCAGGGAATGCGCGTCTAGGAGTTGGAGTAGGTCTCTGCGGGCATTGGAAAGCTGGACAAAAACAGTAGGGTCCAAGTCCTTTTTGTGGAGGGGTTCGAGGTCCGCAATGATAGTGAGGAGTCTGCGTATGTCATGGGCTCGGGCCTTTTTAAGGCGAGAACCATGTTGTATAAGGGTGCCCCTGAGCACACATTTTAGAGTGTCCCACTGGTTCATAGGGGAGGTAGTGTCAGAGGAATGGTCACCTACAAAGTCCCGAATGGCCTTAGAAACATCCGCCAAACACACGGTGTCCCGCAGCAGATTGTCGTTAAGTCTCCAGTTCGCTCCCTGACGGACAGCAGGGGGGCGAACCAGAGTCAGGTAGACGGGGGCATGGTCAGACCATAGAATATTACCGATCGAAGTGTGGAGAGGTGTGTCAAGCAGGGATTGTGATATGAGGAAGTGGTCCAATCTACTATATGAGTCGTGTGCAACGGAAAAGTAGCTGTAATCCCTTTCCGTTGGATGCTGGATTCGCCAGGCATCCACCAGATGGGAAGAATGTAGAAGTGATCTAATGCGTGCTAAGGTGGAACGGGGAACAGAAGACTTACCCGAGGATGTGTCTGCGGACGGGGAGAGGGCAACGTTTAGATCACCTCCAAGAATGAAAGTTGACCCTCCGAAGGAGGACAGTCTGGTGAGGACCGAGGAGAGGAACCGAGCCTGGCCCACGTTCGGCACATAGATGTTAGCCACTGTAAAAAGAAAATCATTTAGCTTCAATTTCAGGAAAATATAACGACCTGAGTTATCTATTAGAGAGTCTAGGATCTCCGGGTTGAAAGATTTATGAAAGGCAACAGACACCCCCTTAGACTTGGTCTGAGGATTAACACTATGAAACCATTGTGAGTAATATCTATTGCGCAGGGCTGGGATAGCTCCGGCGCGAAAATGCGTTTCTTGAAGCAGCAGGATTTGCGCACGCTTCTTGTGAAAATGGTAGAGTGTCTGGCTCCGCTTCTCAGGCGTGTTGAAACCCCTACAATTAAAGGAAGCAAAGGTTATGGAGCCGTCACTAGCCATGGGGGGGCCGTAGGGAGGAGCTGAGAATCAATATGAAAGGTGGTATTATGGGCAAACTTTGGAGGGTGTGGGAGCGGGAGAAGAGGTCGGGCCAGGGGGGCAAGGGGAGGGGCAGAGGGTGGGAGGACACAAGCAGAGGGAAGACAGAGGGAGGAAAGAAGGCAGGAAAAGAGAGAAAAAACAGAAGAACAACCTCATATAGGGAGCAATGAGAAATAAATGCAGGGATACCCGTTCCCGATAGAGTCAACAGGGGTATACATAAGACAATAGTTGTAAACATCAGTAGTGGGAAACAGGCCCGTGAGGTCTGGTATAAAACAACATTTAGTAGAACAAAAACAAAAAAGGCCACTGGGTGGCTCCAAAAGGGAAGCAGCATACAGGAAAAAAGCCTGTCAGATAGGCACAAATTGGTGCGCCCCACAGCGACCATAGGAACACCGTGGGGCGCACAGCACAAACAAAAAAAAACAAAAAAAAAAAAAAAAAAAAAGGGAAAACTAACAGATAAAGAACCCGTGAAAAGGAAAACAAAAAACACGAAAAAAGGGAAAAAAAGGGGGGGGGGCGAGGAGCTGAGTCACCAAGCCGGGCAGCTCCCCGCACCCCGGCCCCACGGGTAAACCAGAGATAGCTGCGACCTGTAAAGTGAACTAAATAACATATTAACAGAAAGTACTTAGCGGTCATCCATAAATGCATTTGCAAACCGGCATAAAATAGAAACAACCAGAGGGGACATAGTAACAACTGGAGAGTAAGGTAAGGGCAACCCAGGAGGGGTACAAAAACCTGGAAACAAAAGGGTTAATCAGCAGTAAAGCTATTCGACCCGCTAGGGTCAAGGCACTTCATAGGGGAGGGCCCCAGAAGTGAAAAAAGAGAAACTGGTCCAGGTGGGCCCGCAGACACGGATCAGCCATTAGGATCCTGAGGCAACGGAGATCGAGGGGTGCGCCTACGGCCTTGCTTCTGCCATTGCGGAGTGTAGGGAAGGCCGGGTGTGGTCGGAGCAAACGGCCAATCGGGCAGCGTAACTTGAGGCAGTTCAAGTGTACTGAGGAATGTAGGCAGGTCCCCTATTGTACGGAATATGGCGGTTTTCCCCGCGTGATGCACTCGAAGGTGGAACGGAAAGCGCCACTGGTATTTAATTTGCCTTGCCTGAAGGAGCTGCGTGAGAGGTCGCAGGGATTTCCGCATCGCCAAGGTTTGGCGGGAGAGATCAGGAAGGAGCATGACAGGCGTGTCGTTGAATAGGATCGACTGTTGTGTGCTGGCGGCCCTCATGATGTCCTCCTTTACTTTGTAAAAATGGATACGGCAAAGAGTGTCACGGACAAAGGAGGGGTCAGGGGTGCGAGGACCCGATGTACGGTGCACCCGGTCCAATTCGATCGGGTCATCTTTGGGTCGTTGGAGTAGCTGGTTAAAGATGGCCGTAACCGCAGCAGGTAGATTCTTGGGTTCAACCGATTCAGGTATCCCCCGTATGCGTATGTTGTTGCGGCGACTGCGGTTTTCGAGGTCATCCTGCTGATATGAGAGTTGTTGAAGCAGGACAGTGTGGGCATTTAGGATCTGGTCGTGTGACTGTACAGCGTCTCGCAGGCCATCAACCGTGTTGTCCACATCATCAAAGCGTACCCCCACATCTTTTCTCAGGTCTGAAATCTCCTTCCGATATGTTTCCTCAATCCGATGCACACAGCGTTCAAAGTCATCTTTAGTGGGAAGGGACCTCAGGTAACCGTGCAGGGATCTGATTTGCGATTCCATGTCCCACCCATCCCCCGATCCCCAGGAGGCATTCGAGCGGCTTCTGGTGAGCCTGGGGGAGAGGGCAATGTCCTCGGGGTGTGAGAGTGAACTGTGGGAACGCGCCTGAGGCTGCAGGGGTGGTTCAGAGTGTGCTGGTGACGGAGGAGCCGGCGGCTCTTTAGGTGCTGGGCGGTGTTGTGAAGACAACCGTCCGTGGCCGAAGTAGTCATCTAAATCCCCTCCTGGGTGACGGCTACTGCCGCCCCTGTGCGCCTTGGGCTTGTCTTTCCCCATGGAGCTGAGTATGGTCCGGTTTGCAATGAAAAAATAAGTCCCGTGGGGCCGGGGGAGCGAGGAGCCGAGTGCGGCCCGACTCACCGCTCCATACGGCTGGCCAGGCCCTTACAGAAGAAAGAACAGGTCAGTTAGGAGAGGCTTGCATACGATGAGACGAGATTATATAGGCATGCGACAATGCGAGGTAGTATCCACAGTAGCAAATCCGAGAGGTATACTGGCTTGCGATCTGAGCGGATGTAAGGTCATCTAGGTAGGAGCAAAAGAAATCCGTCTATCCCCTGTTGCAGTAGAATAAACAAATATGCAGTGAAAGCCAGAACAGATCCGCAAGCAGGGGGAAACAGGAGACCGCAGGGGGTATTTGAGGCAGGATGCTTGGGACAGTGAGCCAGCGAAGCAAGTTAAGTTCAGTATGGATGTATGCAAGATAAGTTCAGCATGGATGTACAGCCACAGGGAAAAGGCATGCAAAGCAAGTTCTCCAGGAGGGGGGGGATATGGGAGAGCAGCCAGGCCAGCGCAGGGAGGCAGATAGCAGCCGTTGTAGTAGACCGGAGTGGTCTCGGAACGAATCCCCGGGCTGCAGCTGTAGGAAACTCCGGGGATCTTCAGGCCTTAGTAGGCCGCACTAGGCCGGAGCCGGCCGCGGGCTCCCCGGGGTCCGCGGGGGCCCGAAAACGCCTCAGAAGGATCCCGGGTGAAGGGGGAGAGAGCGATGGGGGTCTGATGGTAGCCCCTTACCTCACCCTCCGGTGCAGCAGCGTTAGTCTTCGGCGGCCCGGCAGGCCCAAGATGGCGGCGGCCGGCGGGGTCTCGAGCGGCGGGTCCGGGCGGTCAGGAGCCTCAGCGCCGATGGATACAGGGCCCGGAGTGCGTGGAAGCACAGCCCGATCTCGGCCGGGCGATCCAGGAGGCACAATCTGCTAGGGATGCAGAGGATGGCGGCGGATAGCTCCGTGGACGCTCGGAGCTCCTCAATCATGCATCCGCCGCCATTCGCGTCAGGCCACGCCCCCCGTGTTAAGTTATTTTAAGGGGACAGCAAATTTACACTGTTATACAAGCTGTACACTCACTACTTTACATTGTAGCAAAGTGTTATTTCTTCAGTGTTGTGACATTAAAAGATATAATAAAATATTTACAAAAATGTGAGGGGTGTACTCACTTTTGTGAGCTATTGTATAACAATTAGCACATAGTGGTATTTCCAGCTACGTGCTGTTATATTCCATCATATTGTTGAACATGCAAGTACAGTAGATGATTATAAGAGCTGGAAAAGGTCCAACACATTTCAGAAATTCAACTTTTTCTTCTATTTACCACCCTGTGAACATAAACAGCCAATACTTAATATACAGTTAAGGTTGGTATATGCAGTGCCTTGAAAAAGTATTCATATCCCTTAAAATTTCCAAATTTTGTCATGTTACAACAAAAAACATAAATGTATTTTATTGTTTTTTATGTGATAGACCAACACAAAGTGGCACATAATTGTGAAGTGGAAGAAAAATGATAAATGGTTTTCGAAATTTTTTACAAATAAATATGCGAAAAGTGTGTCATGCATTTGTATTCAGCCCCCTTTACTCTGATACCTAAAAATTAAAAATAAACGAAAATCTAATGGAACCAATTGCCCTCAGAGATCACCTAATTAGTAAATAGAGTCCGCCTGTCTGTAATTTAATCTCAGTATAAATGTAGCTGTTCTGTGGAGTCCTCCGAGGTTTGTTAGAGCACCTACATGAAGAAACGGCATCAGGAAGGCTAAGGGACACACCAGACAGGTCAGGGATAAAGTTGTGGAGAAGTTTAAAGCAGGATTAAGTTTAAAAAAAATCCCAAGGTTTGAACATCTCACAGAGCACTGTTCAATCCATCATCCAAAAATGAAATTAGTATGGCACAACTATAAATCTACCAAGACATGGCCATCCACCTATACTGACAGGCCGGACAAGGAAAGCATTAATAGGAGCAGCTAAGAGGCCCATGGTAACTTGGGAGAAGCTGCAGAGATCCACAGCTCAGGTGGGAGAATTTGTCCAAAGCACAACTATTAGTCATGCACTCCACAAATCTGGCCTTTATGTAAGTATGGCAAGAAAAAAGCCATTGTTGAAGAAAGCCATAAGAAGTCCTCCACAGTGTAAGCCCCTGTGTCCCTGTATGGAGCTGGTCCGGTTACCATCCAGTTACTTCTCATTTCCTCATTGTGGATAAAAATGAAAGATCCATAGTGTAATCCAGTTTAAAATACAACCTTTATTGTGTACAAAGTTACTACTCACATAGGTAAGAGAAAAACAGCGCCTCTACGATATGCCTTTAAGATGTGTATATTCACCACCGTCACCTTTTGAGAGAGAGTGCGTTCACAATAGGCCACGCTCTACGCGTTTCATCATTGGACGTCGTCTGGAGCCAATGACGAAACGCGTAGGGACAGGAGAGCTGGTGAGTGCGGAAGTTTGTCCTATGCACGAAAAACGCACCGGTTGCAATTCAGGATACACCAAACACTGAGCACATTGTCACTTTGATTTGATTACTGAGGAACCTTCTGATGTCATTTTCGCTTTTGGACTTTTCCTTTTTTGGACTTTTTGTATGTGTTTTTTCTTGGTTTTTAAAGGTTTTTATTTCTGCGACTTTACACCCTGGGAGGTTTTTAATGGATGTTAATACATCAGATACTTCATTAGCACATTTTTTGCACTAATATAAGCACACAGCACTTTTGATAGCACTAAGTGTGGATTTCAGAATGTATATATGTATTTTCTAACATTGCAATTTTCTAGCGACTATACACGTTCATATTTTATTATTGTATTTCTTTTTTATTATTGTATTTCTTTTGCCAATTATTTCACATGTAATTTGCAAAGTAATAACTTTGCATTTTGGGTGGCACTCACACCTTAGACACTTATTTAGTTACTCATTTATTTCTATATTGGTTTTTATATGGCACATGTGTGCAATTAATAGTAGGCGAGCGCCGTAGCTCCCACTTCAGTAATTTACATTTTCTTCCAACCTGTCAAGTTGATTATATATGGTAGTGGCAGCCCCCTTTTTTCCACATTTTTTTCCACATTTTTTTCCACATTTTCATATTTTTCCTATACACTCTCCATATATTTCCTTATATACTTTTACACAGATCCTGTCAGCCCATTTAAACTTTCAGCAGTAATTTTTAGTCTCCATAGCGCAACTTACCCCTTTTTTTTTTGTTCTTTTTAATCTTAGAAGAAAACCTGTTAGGATCTGCAAAAGAATTGAGACTGGGGCGGAGGTTCACCTTCCAGCAGGACAACGACCCTAAACGTACAGCCAGAGCTACAATGGAATGGTTTAAATTGAAGCATATCAATGTGTTAGAATGGCCCAGTCAAAGTCAAGACCTAAATCTAATTGAGAATCTGTGGCAAGAGTTGAAAATTGCTGTTCACAGACGCTCTCCATCCAATCTGATAGAGCTTGAGCTATTTTGCAAAGAAAAATCGTCAAAAATGTAACTCTCTAGACGTGCAAAGCTGGTAGAGACATCTACCTAAATCCACATCCAGTATGGAACACAATGCCCTATGGGTGACCGGTGCTAAAAATAATTTGAAGATGAAAATAGAGTATGTATGAGTGTACCATAAAGAAGGGAAAATACCTTAAGCAATTCTCATCAGGAGAAACCCCTGGGGAGGGTAGGTACCAGTAAACAGGTTGCCAGTGCTCAAGCAGTATCCTAAAATCTCTCTTCTATCACAACAGCAATACATAGAATGAAACAAAAGGAAAATCTCAAAATGCTGAGATCATAAAACATAAAAAAACATAAGAATACTGAGTACTCTGTAGTCAAAACACATAACATTTGAACAGGAATCTCTGTGCAAGGTCTAGGTACATAGTATTGGGTATAAAGTGTATACTGACAGCTGGATGTTATACGTTATAAAAAAAATGTCAGAGCAGGGATTTCAGATTTGAACATCGAGAATAAAGATACAGGACAATTGGACTTATGTAATCCAAATAAGCCCTGGTTCAAATCGGAGCAATTTGACATGTCAAATTGCATCCCAAATCGGCGGCAATTGCCAGCAATGGCATCTTCCAAATGGGCTCCCAAAAGCAGTTTCTGTACTACTTTTGGCGACTTTGGGGGTGGGATTTCTATTGACATCTGTGCAGTAACCTGCGCAGATGTCTCTAAAATTGCCCCCGAAGTCAGGACTGACATGTGGTAATGAAATTGTGCAAGTTCATGCTGCCAGTGTGAACCAGGGCTAAAAAGCTGTAATCATGGTGGCTGGTCCCCATATTCAGACTGACCCCAAAGTTCCCAGATTCTGTTAAATTGAGGGATAGCTTTGTGTACAGTGGCAGTAAAATATTCCGTTCTCCTAATTTCTGCTATGAGTTGTAGTAGGCACAGCTGAGACACAATAGGATAGCTCTCTTGGTGGCCAGGAGAATATAAAAAATGAATCTTTTAACTGGTTTTGCTATTCCCGGGAAGGGGAGCCCCAATAGATATATTAGGTCATTGTCAGGTAGAAGGGGTATACTTACTACTTTCTGAAGTAATGTTGGACCAGTATGGCTGAATGAGGGGACACCGCCAAAATATAGAAGTGTGTTCCCACGTCTAGATTACAGTGCTTATAGGGGGCTGAGTCGGAAGGATCCAGGTGTATGAGCTCTGGGATCTTATACCAAAACATCAATATCCTTACCGCAGTCTTTCTCTGCACCATGCATTTGCATGATTTAAAGGTACAGGACCATATTTTGTCACACATCTGTAAGGAAATGGATCGCTGCCAGTGGTGATGCGTCCATAGAGGGTGCAGGAGCGCCGCCCCCTCTCTCCTGCACCTCTCTATCATCAATAGATAGATTCATGCATTGCTGCCACCCCCTTTTCAGATGTCTGGCCCCTTTTCAGGTGCCGGGTATCTGAATTACAGCAGCGGGGTGTTTACAGAAGTGCCTGATTAGAGCCATAGGCTCTAATGACATCCTGATTAGAGCCGTGGGCTCTAATAGGCTTCCAAATTGGTAAACAGCAGGCGCAATGCTGTGCGTTCGCTTTTTACATAGTGTTGTGTTAGAGAAGCGAATACATTGCTTCCCTAACACTGACCCACCTCAGCCAATCAAGTGCTCAGGTCTGGTTACCCTGTCACCTGATTGGCTAAAGCGACAGGTGCTGTGATTGGACGCCTATCAGGCTTCCAATCAGAGCAGAGATGACAGAAAGATGACGGGAGAAGACATGGAGAACTCGGAGCGTGAAGGACAGTGCCAAGACAGGTAAGTGCCGGGCGGGGGGCACACTGACAGCATTTGATAGGGAACAGTAGCGTCAATTGATGGGGCACACTGGTTTCAATTGATGGGGCACACTGACGGCAATTGATGGGGCATTCTGGCAGCAATTGATGGGGCACACTGATGGCAATTGATGGGGCACACTGGCAGCATTTGATGGGGCACACTGGCGGAAATTGATGGGGCACACCTGCGGCAATTGATGGGGCACACTGGCAGAAATTGATGGGCACACTTGCAGCAATTGATGGGGCACACTGGCACCAATTGATTGGGCACACTGGCAGCAACTGATGGGCACACTGGCAGCAATTGATGGGGCACACTGGCGGAAATTCATGGGGCACACCTGCGGCAATTGATGGGGCACACTGGTAGAAATTGATGGGCACACTTGCAGCAATTGATGGGGCACACTGGCGCCAATTGATTGGGCACACTGGCAGCAATTGATGGGCACACTGGCAGCAATTGATGGGGCACACTGGCAGCAATTGATGGGCACATTTGAACACCTGCCGCCACTAGTTGCTGCAAAACAGTGCTCCAGTTACACATATACAAAGAGGAATCTTCCGTAATCAAGGTTGATTCAGGCAGAATATGGTAAATGGAAAACACCACGTGTAATTGGTGTGGGCCTTCAGCACACATGCGTTCATGGGCATTTACAGCTAGCCCAGAAATTAGCTTAGTGGGCATCTAATAGCGGTGTGCTGTGTTCTCCAGCCACTCTTACGGGTGCCATGGTGGTCACTAGGCATTAGTCTGTGCAAGCAAATGTGCTAGGCATATCCTGCAGACTATGCCAGATTGTGGGTGGCTCCACGAGGTTGGTACAGAATTTGGAAGAATGACACACAGAGTCCAGGAAAAGGTTGAACAGTTATTAAATTGATGAGTTGTAGGTGAAACAAATAACAAGGCAAACAACAATCTGCAATCACTAACACTAGTATTAAGGCTGTAGTAACTGTGACAGAACACTTGAGGTAATAGTTCTCATCTGCAAGTTAGCCACTTGCAAATTCACATCCATTCCAGCAGAGCAGTGGTATTTATTAACACTGCTCATACTAAATATAGCCACCAGAAGTCACTCAGTGTTGCAGTGTGCAATCGGACCACTGCTTCCCTGGTGACACCTACGAAATGTGCAGAAGAACAATGTTCCTCTATGCCTCCACTCCATCTGCACAGCAACACAGCAGAACCTGCCAAATAAGGAATTAACTACACCTGCATATATGTCTAGGAATTACCTGTCAATATAAGAAGCTGTTCTTTATTGTCAAAGTAAAAATGATTCAATTTGATTCTTAGTGCCAAGTAAAGAAATTGTTGTTTGCTCTCTTATCTCTGTACATATTTCTCACTGATACAAACTTGGTGTGACATTTAAATATGCTCATTTCAATACATTCCTTAACCATGGAATAGCTCTTCTGTCTGATAGGGATGGATCTGAAGCTTTTGCATCAAAAATAATAACAGATTTTGTTATTTGAATAGTTTCATAAGCGGATATGTCAAACAAATGTGATGGTTTGGTAGTTGCATAAGAAATAACTTGTTAGAATATTATTGTCTCTGTTTATTGAAGTACATTTGATTTAGTTATTTTCTGGGAATATTTGGCTAGATGTAGGTACTCCGAATTATTATTATTATTTTTATTTTATTGAAGAAATGGATTCTGGACAGCCGCACTCTGATAAAAGCCTTTATTGTAATGAATAGTCAATGTTCATGTGACAACAGAAGCAGGAAAAACAACTGACACATTTCACAATATCATTGTTGCTTAGCGAAAGCTATAACTAATCCTGGGGTCCTGCATGGCTCTGAAACATCGCTTTTATTTTTTGATACTATGTGATTAAATTTTGGACCCATTTTTGGAGATCCTGGTGTGCTGATGACATTTCCTTTTCATGATTGCATTCCGTTCCAGCCGATGGTCATTTCAGCACCCAATTTAAAATACAGCCGGAACGTGTGCGTTGGGAGTATTGCATTGGAGGTTCAGATGGAGGGACAAGGCGCCGGGGAGAGACAACAGATACCACACCGGAATATTATAGAGGATGCTACAGGACACGTGTGTATCTATATCATATCTATAAACAACAGAAAAAATTAACAGAAAAAGAAGGGGAACATTTTTGTTATGTAGATAAAGATTGTCACATACCTGTATGAGGAGCTCAAAATGATGAGCACAATTCCTTTCTAAGCACCCCTGAAGGTTGAGACAGGTACTGCTATAGCAAATGTAACGGTGCAGGTGTCAGGAAGCTGGAAGAGCAGACTCAAACTTAAGTATGCTTGTTTCAGGTAAGCAGAAGCACAGGGGTGAGGGCACTCAGACCAGTACAGAGCAGTGCCAGGTCACAAGCTGAGTTCAATAACAGCCAAGCAGGAAGGTATCAAATCATGAGCAGTATCAAGGTCAGAGACAACCAGAGGTTGGCAACCTGCAGGCAACAAGTTACAGAAGCAATAGGCAAAATCTTTGTCAAGACTCCAGGCTGAGGTTGGTAACACAGGAAGGAAGCAGACATACAGTACATAGCCATGGGTAATCCAGCAGTGGGTCAGACAAAAGCCAGGTCAGTATCAGAGACCAGCAGATTCAGGATTAAAGATAACAGAGATACAAGCTGAAAGACTATTACAGCAATGATCCCATGCAGGACCCAGGTTTAGATAGACATCTAGCTGCCAGGATCTGTGGTGGACATACCCATGCATCCACGTACATGCCGTGTGCATGAACACAAGCGTTATGGCTGGTATTATCTCTCTGATTGCTAACATGATATTCCTGACACTGTTAATTATTTATAGGTGTAGGAAGGGAAATAGGAGATCTAAAGTTACATTTTTACTTTAGTTCCACTTTATTCATGTTCCTTTTATTTTCACTTGGTGCGTCAGTAACAATTTTGACAATGCTTACTGTATGTATCGAAGGAGCAGCGTTGTCACCCCTGGACAATAAGTGTGTTGGGACTACATAACACATCTTTATCACATTATCTCCACAATATAGGGGAGGGATGTTCTATGAGACCAATGTTTTGAGATTTCAGTGCAACATTGTCAGATAGTGTGTAGGCAGGTGCAGATTCTCCTCCAGCCTGTAGGTGGCACTGTGCCATTGTTACAGATGGAGTGGAGTCTGATAGAGAAATTGGCCCCTGGAGTCTGCCAAGATCTCAGAGAGGTCAGCCGTCTGATTGGATGCTGTAATCTCTCGAGTTCTCCAGCAGCCAACAGGTGCGGGGTTCTATAAGGGTGACCGGTCATTTGGGCATGCCTGGAGTGAGTGCTAGGTCAGGGACAGAGACCCGACTGGTGAGGAAAAGTGCATAACTGGTGAGTAGGGTCAGCTCTGGAACAAAGCCTGGAAAGAGGAAGCATCACGCTATCTGGACCAGTAACGTGGGGCTCTTCCCAGCAGCATCATAGTGCCATTCCGGTACACCACATACTGCCTTTCTCAGCTAAGCACATCCTCCTACCTGCATGTCTGAGCTAAGGGCAAATGGATTCCAGGAAGTAAATGCAACATGAATTATCTGACCTTACTCAAGATAGCTAAAAAGCTAGGACTGCTAGAGGGAGTGTTTTTCATAGTAATTTCAAAACAAAATAGAGCATGGAGACATAGATAGATGGGTGAGTTTGCTTGGAATATTAAAACAGAATTAAATAGCATTTCAGTCTCTAGTACTGAGAAACAGTTCCACTTTAACCTCTTGCCTACCATTTAACGCATATATACATCCATAGACTTTGTACTGAGAATATGTTCGCTGTGTGCTCCCAGCAGACCTCTGGTTGTGGCCAGGAGCCTGCATGAGCTCTAGATCATATGACCACTGTGACAGCCCCCTGGTTTTAAGACCCAGCTGAAGGGCTACTGGGAGGACCACCCCCAAAGTGTTTTTTTTTTCTTCTTTTATAAATTCTTTATTTAAAGCAACAGATTAAAAACAGAATCATGAATTTTCATGCACCTTAACAAATAATAAATCCACAAATTCTCGAATTACCCTTATGCATTACAAATCTTAAACTTTTGGTCTAATGAACAAATAGTGCATACCCAAAGAGAAAGTTATTGTGTTTACATGCTGCATCAGTAAAAAAAAGTCAGTATAAGACATAATCATGTCATTCAGAAATAATCTATATAATACCAATAATACATGTAAAAAACAAATAAACAACAAGAATAGAAAAAGATAGCAAGAAAAAAGAAAAAGAGAAAAAAGAGAGAATTTTAGCTTGCACATGTTTGGATGATAAAATCAGCAGAGTTTCCACTCATTTCAGATCTACTCCTTAGATTTAAAGCAACTCAACTTCCACGTGCACTTGTAGTGCAAAGTGGATTTGCCTTTCGTAAATAACCCCCAATGTTTTATTAAAATTGGCTTCCTGTGCTATTTATTGATGCAGGTAGTTACTCCATACGCATTGTATCATTCGCTGCTCGAGTCCATTGTTTTACAGTAGGAGGAGAAGAGGATTTCCAAGTACCGGTATGCAGGCCCCAGCCACGTTTAAAAGATGTCTCACCACATATTGGCAATATCTACTCTTAGAAAGAGGGCTAAGATGTAGCAAGCAAGCTTCTGGATCTTGATCAAGAGTGAGGTCAAAGACGTCTTTAATTAGGGCACAAACATCTTGCCAATACAAATGAATTCAACGCCAAAAAATATGAAAAAAGTGTTCACCTTTCTTCCTCACAATGCCAGCAAATAGACACAACATTTGGGAACATGCAGTGTAATTTCTCTGGAGATCTATACCATCTAGTCAAAAGCTTATATCCTGGTTCCTGCAGTCCCAATGATATAGATGTATAAAATTATATATTAAATATCTTTATTCTGCTGATAATGTTATATTCAGATATTTTTCCCATGAAGCAATGAAGGGGGAATATAAGAATCCAGAGGTGCAATTAATACAGCATATGCTCTTGAGAGACCCCCTTCGTATAGGTTGACCATCTGTGCACAATCGCTCACAAGTGGTAAGTGTCTCCAAGCCCACAGGCAGCTACACAAGATAATGCCGTAATTGAATTGCTTGCCATCTTGGAAGAGGGGGTGTAAGCATGGATTGTATATCTGCTTTAGACTTCCAGTCATTTGAATCTCTAAACTCCTTTAGTCTGAGCTCATTTGCTTCTATAAATTGGTGAAGTCTAGGGCCGGATAGCCCCATAAAATCTGGATTTCCAATCACCGGCATCATGATGATTGTGATGTCATTGTGGAGTTTACCACCCCAGGTTTAATCATATAAGCTATTTTATGAGTCCCAGGTTATGGAGCCATGGAAGAACCTTAACCACTTGCCTACCGTGCACTTACACACCCTTCCTGCCCAGGTCCTTTTTCAGCTTTCAGCGCTGTCACACTTTGAATGACAATTGCGCGGTCATGCAACACTGTACCCAAACATGTTTTTTTATAATTTTCTTCACACAAATAGAGCTTCCTTTTGGTGGTATTTAATCACTTCTGGGTTTTTTATTTTTTTCCAAAAAAAAGACCAAATTCTTTTTTCACTTATTTTCTGTCAGTAAATTTTGTAACTAAGTAATTTTTCGCCTTCACTGATGTGCGCTGATGAGGCAGCACTGATGGGCACTGATAGGCTGAACTGGTTGGCATTGATGAGGTGGCACTTATGGGCACTGATGAGGCGGCACTTATGGGTAATGATTAGATGGCACTGATGAGGAGGCACTAATATGCCACACTTATGGGCAGTGATAGGTGGCACTTATATGTGGCACTGATGAGCTCTGTTAGGTGGCACTGATGGGCACTGATAGGCGGCACTGGTGGGAACTGATAGGCAGCACTGGTGGGCCCTATAGGCAGCACTAGTGGGCACTGATAGGTGACACTGGTGGGCACTGATAAGTGTAATGGATAGGCAATACTGATGGACACTAATGGGCATTGATTGGCAGCACTGATAGGTGGCACTGATTGCAGTGGTGGGCACTGATTGCTGCCACTTGTGGGCACTGATCGCTGGCATTGGTGGGCACTGATTTATTACACAGTTTTTAACTATTCAGTGCCCTGATTACATTTCTAAATGTCCCCCTGTGAGGAGATGCCACTGATCAGCTCTCCTCTCCTCACACTCTGTCAGTATGAGGCAAGGAGCGCACTTCCTTGTTTACATGTGACCTGCTGTGATTGGACACAGCTGATCACATGTTTAAAGAGCTGCGGATGCGGCTCTTTCCACAGATTGGGGTTGCGCCGTGTCCTGGAAACATGGCGTGGCCGCCTCGCTGCACGCCCCCATGGTCGCACGAGAGCGGCCATTCTGGAACATCATCATATGATGGCATCCCAGAACAAGAGCCGCACCGCCTCGCCGTCATTTGACAGTGGTCAGGCTGCAACCAATTAAAGCGATATTAAAGTCTTGTTTTTTTGTTTAAAAATAACAAACATGTTATACTTACCTGCACTGTGCAGTGGCTTTGCACAGGGCAGCCCAGATCTTCCTCCTTTCAGGTCCCTCGCCAGTGCTCCTGGCCCCTCCCTCCTGCCGAGTGCCCACACAGTAAGCAGCTTGCTATGGGGGCACCTGATCCGAGCCGCTGCTCTGTGTGTCCATTCAGACATGGAGCCGCGGCTCGTCCCCACCCCTCTCTCGCCTCATTGGCTCACTGACTTTGATTGACAGCAGCGGGAGCCAATGGCGCCCACTGCTGTGTCTCAGCCAATGAGGGGGAGAGTACCGGACAGCCTAGTTTCTCGTATAACATCACTGGATCACCATGGGGCTCAGGTAAATATTAAGGGTCTGAGGGGGCTGCTGCACACAGAAGGCATTTAATCTTAATGCATAGAATATATTAAGATGAAAAATCTTCTGTTTTAGAACCACTTTAAAAAAAAAAGAGAAATAGAATGTTCAAATGATATCCACCCCCAAAGTGTTTACATTTTTCTTGGAGGGCAGGGAGGTAAAGCAGTTCAATGTTTTTCTTATTTAATTCCCATAGATTAGCAGCAGAAACAATCTGCTTATTATATTGATATTGCTCACACACCAGCTATAAAAATTGTATTACTGGTCCACGTGTGTCATTTATAGTTATAGCTCATGCCAAGGGATGAGGCGAACAGATCTGAGGCTGCAGATGATGATAATAGTGACAATAACTTCTGGTGCGTAATCCATTTTATATCTTTTTACAGCTTTTTTCCTTAACAACACATATGACAAAGTGGTAGTTTTGCTACTTAAAAACATCACATAGCATAATGTGGAATATTCCTTGAAATAAGCTCAAAGGTTTAGGTGGCTTATCATGTGTTCATTTAAAATAGAAAATTTTTCTTTTCAGAAAAATCCTTAATTTTCATATACAGAACACGTATGTATCTATAAGAAAATGTGCTGCTGTGTGAACGTCACAAGCATTCCTACAGTAGTCACAAATTAACCACTTGACAATGACAATTACTCAGTCATACACCCTAATGAAATTGTTGTCCTTTTTTTCACACAAATAGAGCTTTCTTTTGGTGGTATTTAATCACCGCTGGGTTTTTTATTTTTTGAGCTATTAATCAAAAAAGACTGAAAATTCGGTAAAAAAAAAAATTATTTGTTTCTTTTAAAAATTTATTGCAGAGTATTGGTAGAGTATTGGCAGAGTATTGGCAAGTATTGGCAGAGTATTGGCAGATTACTGCAGAGTATTGCATAGTGCTGCAGAGTATTGCAGTGTTGCAGAGTATTGCACAGTGTTGCAGAGTATTGGCAGATTATTTTGCAGTGTTGCAGAGTATTGCACAGTATTGTAGAGTATGGGGAGAGTATTGGCAGAATGTTGCAGAGTATGGGTAGAGTATGGGCAGAGGATTGTCACTGAGCAGCGCTGTGATCGCTCCATCACTTGACGGAGCGATCACGTGGTAAACGGCCGCGATGCGCGCAGCAAGATTCTGAGAGGATGTCCATGGATGCCCTCCCAGAATAAGCCGACCGCACTGTAGCTGTCTTTCGGCTATGGCCCGGTCGGCATGTGATCAAGCCTGTATTTTGTCTAATATGTTTATTTCCTAGTGGCAATAATGTGGTATTTTCCTGATTGAGGTATTTCAGGAAAATGCTGTATTATTGACACTAGGTTCAGCTGAAAGCTTGTGACATTCGTAAAGATTTTTTTTTTTTAATAAATAAACCCCTATAGACCCCTATTTGCTATAAATAAGGAATTACCTGTGTAGCACTGCCCCCCGGGGGTTGCTTAATAATGCATGTTCTCTTGTGCCACCATGACCCTGTGAACTGTCCAGCCCCTCTGACACTCTAGGTTCAGACATGTTGTGTATATCTTTAAATGACACACAGACACAAAGTGAATAGTTTCAACTCTCTCTGTCTTTACTTATTTGAGATGAGAGGTTTAAATAAGAATTATTCAGCCAAATCCTGGGTTCAGCGAAGAGTAGGTTGAAATAACACTTGTAGCAATAACGATTAGCAATGACACATGAATGACAAAAATATACACAATCACTATGGGATATTATATGAAAGCTATCAATGGATATAAGAAGATGTGTCTACTTTAAAGGAGAACCCTGAGTTGACCTATAATACCTTTATCCTATTGAGAGATAGTATACTATATTGACCAGTAAAGTGTCCCCTTTAAAAGTACTAACAACTAGTGTTGCCACCTCATCCCTTTAAAACCCAACACATATTATTTACACATGTTCTGTGGCTGATTATGGTGGTAATTAAACTCACTTGTTGCCTTATCTGCATTAAATTAGCCTTAAAACCTATGCAATTCATATGTGTTTGGTTTTAAAGGAATGAGATGACAAACCTACTACAACACTGTCCTAAAAGCAAGGCCTTGCACTGTCTTCACCGGCAACATTGGAGCTCATAGAACAAACATTCCTGACTACTGCAAAGTGATGATGAACAATGCAAGATAGCAAATCCCAGTTGGTAGCAATAGTATTTGTAATCCAACCGAATGTCACATGTGCACTCATAGACCACAAAGCCTCCCAATAGGACTGAAAAATGATGAGATCATATAAAGAAAACTATTAACAAAATAATAGTCAGACTCAATACCTGTTGGTTGAATAGGTTGTGCCCTTTATTATAGGATTAACAATTAAATTAATCACTAAGATTAAATTTAATAAATAATACTCTTATAATAATAATAATAATATAATACAAAATATTATTTAGCATAACTTAATAGTTCAGCTGTATAAGCTCAAGCTAATACTTAAAACAACATATATTTCCCCATATATCAATGGGATAGCAAAACAAAAAGACCTCCACAACTAAAGAACAAACACCTCATAAACAGGGCCATGACAGGGAGGGGAAGGGTGGGACAAGCTTCTTTTTAGCTGTCTTCTTTCTTCTGGCAGTTGTAGTGACGCATCCTTTTATAGGTACCTGCTCGTGCCAGAGGACCGTTTTTTGATAACTTAATTTTTTTAACCAATCTTAGGTAAGTATTAAATTTTTATTTTAATTATTAAACTTTACTATAAACAAACTTAGTCTCCTCATGATCCCATATGTGGTGGGAGCAGGGACATTTTATGCCCCATCCCCCACTATTATGGGATCATATAAAGAACTATTAACAAAATAATAGTCAGACTCAATACCTGTTGGTTGAATAGGCCATGCTCTTTATTATAGGTTTAATAATTAAATTAATCATTAAGATTAAATTGAATAAATAATACAAAATATTATTTAGCATAATTTAATAGCTCATCTGTATAAGCTCAAGCTAATAATTAAAACAACATATATTTCCCCACACGCCAGGCTTGAACTAACAAGACTGGCACAGCCCACAAGCAACAGCCAACTCAACACAGGATTGGATGTCCATATTAAAGCTATCTAAAGCAATATCTGAAAGATGAACCTGATCAGGTCTTTATAGACCTGGTAAGCCAACTTCAAGTTCAAAATATCGGAAAGAAAATCCTTTAATTATAGGCATAAATTTCATCAATGATCTATTAATACGTTTCCGAATTCTATCAAACTATTTTCTGCAGATACCAACCAAATTAACTGAGGAACAATTTCAGAAAAAATAAAAACAGTATCAGGTAACATAGCATGAAAACAGGACAAATCCAATTGCATTTGAGCCAACAAACCCAAAGTCTTACAATGACCAATATCATTACCAGAAAGATGCAAAAAAATAAGTAGAAAAGAAAAAGTGTCATGTAATTCCGTCCATTTCATATCACGCTTTCCGAACCAATGCATGGCATATCGATCAGAAGTTAAACCCCGATTGGAACCATAAACTCTCCCTTCCGCATGTTTCTTAGCCCAAAAAACAAAGGAATGGCCGACAATCCAAACATTACAGAGGCCATCTGAAATTAAAATGAAAAATTACACCGCACATAAGACCTAAAACAATTTGATTTCCATCTACCAATGTTCTTAATAATATCTTCATTAAAACCAAGCATGGCCGCTTCAGTGGCTGCTCCAATTCTAAAAGAATGTGATGTCATTTTCAAATTATCTAATTATAATCTAACCAAACACTTCTTCAAGACAGCCGAAAACTGGTATACCCTCACCGGATTCCCATCCAAATGAATGAGAAAATGTTGTGAAAAAGATGGCCGAAAGGTCAAATAACATTGCAGAAGAGTGAACACACAAAAAGGTGAACCCAAATTTTTTCTCAAAGTGATCCATATGCCATGACCGAATGGATCAGTCTTACTCTTGCGCAACAAAATCTGAACACAATCCAGCTTCAACACAACATCAGGGAACAAAAGACCTGAACCATCCTTTTTATTACGTGGAAGCAACTCCAAAACCCGGAATGCCCCAAAAAAAAAAAGGTAAAAGGTAACTCGAAACAACAACGCCTCATACCGTGAAATACAAACATCAGCAGTAGCGTTCTCAATAGAAGCCAACAGATCGCTAGAAATAGGCAATCTGGAGTCAGGAACCTTTACACGTTTGAGGTATCCCTTTAAAGCACTCTTTACAGTAAAGAACTGCATGCAAGAACCAAAACCAGATAAACGAGCGAAAAAAGAAACACCAGCCAAAATCTTCACAATATAAGAATAAGAATTAGACATAAGTTGGCAAAGGAAAGATATAATCAAGACTTCTGAGAAAGAAGCTTGTTCGAAACCAGAAGACACCAAAAAGGAATTCCATAATGACCACGCTGCTAAGTAAGACGTCCATGTGGCAGGAGCTATGACGCTCGAAGAGGGTCTAAACAAGGTCCCATAAATGTTGTGATGTAGATCCGCGTCTGGTACCAACTCCCTGAATTCGGCAATCTGCAAACGGGACAAGCGGTCCCAAGCGGTCAGCAAGGACATTTTCAACACCAGGTACAAAACGTGCTTTAAGCCATATATTCAAAGATAAACACTTAAATACAATTTGCCGCAATATAGTAATAACCGGTAAAGATTTTGATGATAGACAGTTTACAGCAAATACCACATCCTTGTTGTCCAAATGAAGTAAAATTCTCTGATTCATAAAGTGCAAAGTAACCAATACTGGAAAAAGAACAATATTAGATGTCAAACCTGAAACTCTCCATCTATCAGGCCAAACTTCAGCCAACCAATGACCTCTCCAAAAAGCTCCATAGCCGGAAGAACCGGCAGCATCGGTATACAAATCAGTCGATGAAGCGGAACAAAATGGAGATTGCCAAATGGCACAACCATTAAAGTCCCTTAAAAATCGACACCATATAATCAAATCTTCTTTAACCACTTTCAGACCGGACCATTTTGCTGGTCAAAGACCAGACCACTTTTTGCGATTCGGCACTGCGTCGCTTTAACAAACAAAATTGACATCTTTTTTTTCCCACAAATAGAGCTTTCTTTTGGTGGTATTTGATCACCCCTGCGGTTTTTATTTTTTGCGCTATAAACAAAAATAAAGCGACAATTTTGAAAAAAACGCATTATTTTTTACTTTTTGTTATAATAAATATCCCCCAAAAATATATAAAAAAACATTTTTTCCCTCAGTTTAGGCCGATACGTATTCTTCTACATATTTTTTGGTAAAAAAAATCGCAATAAGCGATTATTGATTGGTTTGCGCAAAAGTTATAGCGTTTACAAAATAGGGATAGTTTTATAGCATTTTTATTAATAATTTTTTATTATTTTTTTTTTTTACTAGTAATGGCGGCGATCAGCGATTTTTATTGTGACTGTGACATTGTGGGGGACCCATCGGACATTTTTGACACATTTTTGGGACCATTGTCATTTATACAGTAATCACTGCTATATAAATGCAGTGATTCCTGTGTAAATGACACTGGCAGTGAAGGGGTTAACCAGTGGGTGGCAGTGTAGGGGTTAAGTGTTCCTAGGGGTGTGTTACTAACTGTGGGGGGGTTGGGCTTTCATTTAGTGAACACTGATCTCTGCTCCAATCACATGGAGCAGAGATCAGCGTCACTAGTTGCTAGGCAGAATGGAGAAATGTTGTTTACAACGGCATTTCTTCATTCGGCCGCTCCGTGAGACGATCGCGGGGATGCCCGCGGCGATCGAGTCCACGGGTCCCGTGACCGGTCTCACGGGGGTCCCGACCAGCGCGTGCCGATTTAAAGGGACGTACATGTACGCCCATTTGCCTGCCCGTGCCATTCTGTCGACGTACATCGTCGTGCTCTGGTCGGCAAGTGGTTAATATCACTCATAATTCTGACAAAATGAACCAGAGAAGACAAGCCCGAAATAGCTCTGTAGAGACGCTTGGAAAAAAATCCAATAGACCCAGTAATGATTGTAAATTTTTTAACCTAACCTTACTCCTAGATAATACAAAATCCAACAATTCTAGCATGTGTACGATCTTATTCAAAAGCAAACGGAATTCCATCAAAATAGTGTCAATCTGTATCCCTAAAAATTCAAGACATGATGTCGGATAAACAGACTTTTCGGGAGCCAAAGAAATGCCGAATTCTCGACACACAATCTTGAATACTGTAAAAAGATGCAAACAATCAGTAGAGCCTGCCTTTCCAATAAATAAAAAATCGTCAAGATAATGAATCAAATTATCAGCACGATGACCCACAACCCATTCAACAAAAGACGAAAAAAGTTCAAAATAATGGCAGGAAAGGGAGCATATGAGAGCCCTGCGGTTCTTGCACCTCAACAACAGCAGGAGAACGGGGTCGGGTACGCCTGACCTTGGTAGGCACCACGACTCTGTCATCAGAGCTATCTGTCTACTCCCTGGCGGTGAGAACGCGCCCCATACGCTTCGTGCAGCAGTGCCATTGTCCCCCCATATATGTACGCAAGCCAGTCATGAACCAGTTAAACACACCATAGGTAGACGATATAATCAAAGAGCATTGCAAACTACATCAGAATATGGCACAAGCTTGCTATAATTTGCCTGTATGTGGCATGTAAAATTGTATCCATTCACTGTAGGAGACTAGCATTTATGTTCAAAGGTTGAAAATTTTCTTGTGCTTGAACAAATTGAACAAATGATTGGCCAATGGCTGTTATAATAATCTGTCACACACCACGCTATACGGCTGATGTATAAAGTTTAGGGTAAAGAAAAATGAAAGAAAAGGGACTTATGATTTACAGTAATTAGCTTCCTTGTATAACCTGGACTTCAGTTGACAAGGAACTTCTTTCTTTGTTGCTGCTGTATTATCCTTCTGCAGTGTGGACATGTTTAAACTGAATATTCAATAATGCAGAAGTGGAGCAGCCTTCTTTAGGGCGATCCACTTTACAATGCTCATAAATGGAGTGTCTCCAGTGCAGGAAGCAGCCATCATTTCTGGGTCTGAGTTCATCCTGGAAGGATGGTGATTGGCGGCTGCTACAAAGCAAGGAGAGGAAAGTCTGTAGGCTGCTGAGAAAAGGAAAGAGGTCAGTCTGCAAGAAAAGAGGTGAGAAAAAGAAACTACTGGCTGGACAAAGAGATTGGACAACTGGCTGAATGGAACCCTGCCATAATTGACCACAACTGGAAGAAACCTCAGAGAGACTGCTCATTGCACAGGACCTTTCCTCAGAGATGGGAATATTCTCCCTGGGAAGGTATGATGTGTGATTTGGATGCCTGGTGAAATTAGACTGTACTACAGAGCACTCCCACCACTTTTAAGGAAGGAAGAGAAGGTCTGTCTCAGCAGGAGTGAAAGAGAGAAATCACAGAAACTCCTATTTCTGCCTGAGGACTTGAGCTGAATTAGAGCACCAGAAACCCAGAAGAGGGAGTCCTGGGTCTGGTAAGAGGATTACATTGTGCAAGTCTGCTGTCTGCTGGGAACTGCTGTGCTTTTGCTTTTTTCAAGGGTCCCAACTTTTCTAGTCAATGTTTTTATTTCTTTTTCATAATTCACTGGCCAATGGGGTTAAACTGGGACTGCTATATCACGTTAGGACTACTTATACTGTTACTAGGTAAAAGCAATTCAGTTTTATTAATTTCTCTAAGTCAAAACACTGCAGGTGTTTAACCACATCTCTCAAAGTAATTTTATTGTCTTATTGAATATTTGTATAAGTACACTTTCTAATCCTCTCTTCATATAGGCTAAACTCTGAAATACCTCAAGGTGTGTTGGTAACTACTAGATGAGCAAGGTATGTCACCTTTAGGTGTGCATCCAAATCAAAAGACACTTCAGCGGCTCTTCCGGGGGGTAGTGCTACACTTGTTTCAATGCCTCAGTGCAACTTAATAGGGCATTATACACCAGCAGTTTCCAACCTTTTTTGGCATCAGGGACAGCTTTTGGTGTAGCCAATTTTTCCAGGGACAGGGTAGTCTTACAACCCCCCTGCACTGCACTGTGATATAAAGGGGACTGCACTGTAATGATTACAGAGCCTCTTAACAGTACACTCCCCTTTACATCACAATGCCACTTGCAGTTGTGAGGCCCCCATCGCAGTGCCCCTTGCAGTCATTGCAGCCATGCCCCCCACATCACAGTGCCCTTTGCAGTCATTGCCCCATCACAGACCTCTTTGAAGTCAGTCATGGCCCCCATCACAGTCATCCTTGCAGCTTGCAGTCATGGCGCTCCATCACAGTCCTACTTGTAGTCATGGTGCTCCATCACAGTCCTCCTTGTAGTCATGCCCCCAATCACAGTCCTCCATGCAGTCATGGCCTCCCACATCACAGTCCTCCATGCATTCATTAGCTCCCATCTCAGTGTTCCCTGCAGTCATGGCAACCCATCACAGTCCTCCCTGCATTCCTAGTGTCCCATCACAGTCCTCCATGCAGTCATGGCCTCCCCCATCACAGTCCTCCATGCAGTCATTAGCACTATCGCAGTCTTCCCTACAGTCATGGCCCCCCATCACAGTCCTCCCTGCATTCCTAGTCTCCCATCACAGTCCTCCTGGCAGTCATCGCCTCCCATCACAGTCCCCCTGCTTGTCATGGCTCCCAATCACAGTCCTTCCTGCAATCATGGCTCTCCATCACAGTCCTCACTACAGCAGGGCAGAGACAGCTAACAGCCTGTGTCGATTCTCTTATGTGTCCCTACCAGCTGCCGATGTCAGCATTTAAGCAGAGCAGGGGGTGGGAGCGGCGGCAGATTGGGACAGAGAGCAAGAGCTGCCAAACTTATCATATTAACAAGCTGGTGATGACCCGCTTGTTATTATGAAAAGTCTCCCACTCTCTGCCCCAATCTGCAGCCGCTTCCGCCCCCGGCTCTGCTAATAGGCTGACATCGGCGGCTGGTTGGTAGACATGAGAGAATAGACACAGGCTGCTAAATGGCCAGCGGTCTGTGATAGGACTCACCACTGTGTGACGGTGGCCTGGTGAACAACAGACCAAGGACATGGGCACAGGGGATGGGGACCCCTGCTATAGACCATAATTCTGCTTTTTTTCCAATTTTCTCTGTTTCAATATTTTACCTTAGCCTGTATGTGAAGAGGCTGGAAAAGTCAAATCCAGTATTGTCATTCGGGTATGTAAGTGATTCTATGAATATTTATTAAAACAAGGAATATATTATATAAATTACCTTTTAAAAGCCCAGTGTGAAAGATAGCTGCACAATATACATTAATATACACAGTATACAAATACGTCCTTTCTAAATTGTTTTCAGATGCAGGTTAACACAAAAATAATAGTTTATTTTCTTTTAGAATACATAAGCTTGAGTAAGGCAAATGTTTAAAGAATAACTGAATGCTGTGAATAAATGTCTAATCAGCTCCAACCTTTCCTCTACAGAGGCCCGTGTTACATAATTCTCAAATTACCCCAATAGCCAACAATCCAAAAGCCCTGTTTTGCTCATATAAATAAAACATGCATATGAATACATATTTACTAATAGTGGATGAAAAGAGAATTGACTGTTCTATAGACATATCAGAATATTTTAATGCTAGGAACAGTATATTCTACATAATAGACCAATACCTCATGCCTGTGTAAATAAAATACTTTAACAATTTTATAACCTAATTTGTGATCCTGTGTGATAAATGTAAACCCAGGTTCATTTTTCGGTCAAATGTTGTAGGGTAAGGTACCACACAGGTACAGTGCCATCACGGGTATGTTTTTCATTGCCTAGAAGTATATACTGATCACCTCCAGTCTCTTGGACTTGGCTTTCTACACGTCAATGTACACAGGTCCTCGCATTTGTTCTGGTTCTGGAAAATATCCACTGTGGGCACTTATAAATATCAACATATTGTTACCTTTCACAGGGGAACTCCAAACAGGTCCAGTGCTGTGTGTAGATGATGTATGTTCCACCAGCAAGTATAAATAACTGTATGCAACTATTAATAATTTATGGGAATATAGAACACTGGATTTTATCTCATAAGACCCCATTAAAGCATACCCATTGATGTATGAATATGTTATCAGGCTTTGCAAAAAAACAAAATGCCCAAGTACTTATTTTGCAATACTTATTGGGGTATTAGCTTGTATTAGGCACATTGACATTACAACTAAATAAAGCACCCAATTAATAACATATTTTACTTTCGTTTGGTACTCTAAATTTTCTTGATTGCAGTTTTTTGGTTATTAAAAAAAGCACATACATTGCCTTGAAAAAGTATTTATACCCCTTGAAATTTTCCACATTTTGTCATATTACAACTAAAAACGTAAATGTATTATGTTGGGATTTTATTTGATTGACCAGCACAAAGTGGCACATAATTGTAAAGTGGAAGGAAAATGATAAATGGTTTTAAATTTTTTTTACAAATAAATACCTAAAAAGTGTGAAGTGCATTTGTATTCAGCCCCCCTGAGTCAATAATTTGTAGAACCACCTTTTTGCTGCAATTACAGCTGCAAGTCTTTTTGGGTATGTCTCTACCTGCTTTGAACATCTAGAGAGTTACATTTTTGCCCATTCTTCTTTGCAAAATAGCTCAAGCTCTGTCAGATTGGATGGAGGGCATCTGTGAACAGCAATTTTCAAGTCTTGCCACAGATTCAGAATTTGATTTAGGTCTGAACCTTCACTGGGCCACTCTAAGCCCTTGTACACACGGTCGGAGATTCCGACAACCAAATCCATCGGATTTTGTTCGAAACTGTTGCATACACACGGTTGGACAAAGTTGTCGGAAAATCCAACGTTATGACGTTGGATTTAATATTCACACAGCTTGGGGGCTAAATGCCTCTGAAATTTTTTTAATGGAGTATCTATCGGGGCCTGGACTTCCTCCCAGGCCTGTAATTTTAATCACTCTCTCAACTTCCTCTATCAATATGGGAGCCCAGGCTCCGTAAATACCCCCCTGTTGCTTCTTTCCTTTTTACGTTGTCTCCACCTCTCATCCTTATATTATACAGGGCACTATAGTAGACGTGGAAGTTTTCCGTGTTTTCCGGAGTGGCGATCCGCATCTCCCCCCTTCTGTCCCTAATCATCGGGATATGGGTCCTGTTTTTACACTCCTTCACCATTCTCGCCATCCATTTACCTGACCTGTTTCCGAACTGGTATCTATCCTTGTTTATTTTATGAAATGCCGACCTCCTCTCTTGTTCTAGGTACTCCTCAGGTGCAATTCAAAGTGTAATCCGGGAACAAGGCAGAGGTCAGCAACAAGAAATCCGATGACAGGTAACACCGCAGGGCATAACAACAAGGGAGCCAGGAAGCAGAATTTATCACAAACCCAGAGTGCTGGGCTTGCAAAGTTTAAATAAAGCATGAGGAAGCCCACAGTCAATCGGGGTTTAGGAGATAGGGGTACCTAGTCACTGACTAATCAATACTAGGGATGGCCAGGCATACAAAGTCGACAGGCTGCCTAGCAACAAGAATGCCTTGCATGGGCCATGCCCTCAGTGGTAAACAGTGCTGAGGGGGTGCCCTTCTGGTTACCCTGCAACAAGGCTGTGGGGATGGAGCAGGAGGGATTGGAGCAGGAGCCAAAGTCTGCCTCATGCTCCTAATAGCAGGGATATCTCACTGCTGGGGTAATCAAGGCATATAAGACATCAGGGGCATGTTCTTCCACCATTCTGTAAAATGATTTGCTCTTTGGTCAGCCTTTTTTCATCATCCACAGGCTAGATACAAGTGGTTCAAACTGTTTGAAAGGCCTTATAACTGTTCCAACTAATTGCATGGATGGATTAAAATGTTAAGAATAGCAGATCGCTGTTAAGGTAGAACTGCTCTATCATGTCCTTGATACCTTTTTTGGAGCCTCTGATTCTCTCTGCATGGCTTATTACTTTGGTTAAAGAACACTTAACCATCTGTATAAAAAAATAAAACTAAGCATCAGCAAAGCTTGGCCCCTGTTAATGCTTCATTTTACAAGTAAACATTTAACAAATGGCAATGCAGTCTACTCTTAAATAGGACTAAAGTCTCACAATTATCCAACAACCATCATGAAGCTTGTGGTTATTTCGCTATGATGCTGACAACCAACTTCCAATCTTCCTAGGAGTCAGTGTATGGACTATGAGCAGTCATGGCATTTCAAGAGATCCTGATGAGAATAGGGGGCATGGGACGTTTCCAGATCATACATGTCATTCTTCTATCCCTGCCTGTGTTTATGCTAGCCAGCCACAATCTCTTGCAGAATTTCACTGCAGCAATTCCAAAACATCGTTGTAGACTCAATGATTCTTGGGAGGATGGCAATTTTACTGGGATTTGGGTGGAAGCCTTTATTCCAATTGAGGCTAATGGAAAACCCTCTAGTTGCTTCCGCTATGCCAGTCCCCAATTTCACATGTTCAATGTCACCTCTTCAAGTAACACAAGTGACATAGAAAAAGAGCAATGTATAGACGGATGGGTCTATGATGACAGTGAGTACTCCTCTACTATCATTACCAAGGTAAGACATTTTATATTTTTTTTCTTATCCATTTGTTCTCAGTTTTTTCTTAGATGTTTATGTTAGTTATATTGAGAGCTAGTCCCAAATATAATGATAGCCAATATTATGTACATTTCTGTGAATCTAGGACATGATTTACAGCATGAAGGGTACTACTATATTATTTAACTAATATTTACATAAATATTTTATTTAACAAGAAAATGTAGTCTATCGATCTATCTATTTATCTATCTACAATTATTTTAACTGATATCTCCAATTTTATCTGTTTGAATTATTTTGTGCTTAGGGGATTTACACTTTCTGCTTCCCTAAGACACATTTTGAAGCTCCTAATGCAGTCAAGTGATTCAACTTACATTTAGACTAGTAAGATCAGATAAAAAAAAAAAAAGCTGGAAAAATGGAAAGAGGGGGGCGACAGCAGGACTTTATATGAAACAAGACACTTAGGGTCAATTAAATCAATCAATCAAATTAAAATATTAATTTATTGGCAAAACAGAGGGAGGTAGTACAGTAGATAAATTAATGATAAGTCAATATGTAATAGACAGAATTAAAATGTATGATAATAACATAACACAAAAAAATTCATAGTACAGTAGCATTATTACACATAAAAGTAATGAACTAATATTACATCCCAAAGTGTGTATACACTAATAACCAATAAAATTAATTGATGATTTAAATAGATCAAACCCATAGTGGAATCATGGTTACTAGGGCATAGCATCCAATGGTAAAAAGCTTGACGCATCTCGTGGATTGTTTCCACTCATCAGGAGCAGCTAAACATTGGGGGTACTTGTGATAAATAATATATTAATAATCAATGGTAACTGATTATAAAAGCAAAGAGAGGGGACATAAACAATGGTCCTAACAACTCTTACCTATGAATAGCAAATAATATGCGTAACAATTAGTAGTTATTACACATATTATTTGTTATCCATAGGTAAGAGTTGTTAGGACCATTGTTTATGAAGCCCAGCTGTCCTATGCTACATCTTATGATGCCTATGCAGAAATGCAGAAACCCAAGTCATAGAACTCTGCAATGTAATTTGTGTTCATGGAACTGTACTTAAATCAGCCTGTCTGTGGCTAGCCTTAGGCCTTGCATCAGATTTTCGAGTATTTGAGCCATTACTGTGTCTAAAGCATTATCACCCCATTAAGCATTAAGTCCATTGACATGCACTTACACTAACAAACTACACATTCTACAACTACAACAGAATCTGTAATATTAAATTACAGTTAAAAAAAAGAAAAACACAACCGCCCTGAGCCAGCAGAAGCAGTTCAAAATAATACACAGACGTATGAGAACACACACACCATTTTCTCTACTTTCCAAAACCATAAGCATGTGAAATCTAAAAGATTCTTTACATGACATGATTTAAAACATTGCACCCAAACAAAATTGATGTCCTATTTTTCCGCACAAACAGAGCTTTTTTTGGTGGTATTTGATCACCTCTGCGTTTTTTAATTTTTTGTGCTATAAACAAAAAAGAGCGACAATTTTGAAAAAAATGAATTATACTTTTTACTATAATAAATATCCCCCAAAAATATATAAAAAAAAAAACATTCTGTATTCTTCTACATATTTTTGGTTAAAAAATCTCAATAAGCGTATATTGATTGGTTTGCGCAAAAGTTATAACATCTACAAAATAGGGGATAGTTTTATAGCATTTTTATTATTCTTCTTTTTTTTTACTAGTAATGGCGGCAAGCTGCGATTTTTATCAGGACTGCAACATTATGGCAGACACATCGGACAATTTTGACACAATTTTGGAACCATTGGCATTAATACAGTGATGAATGCTATAGAAAATGCATTGATTACTGTAAAAAATTCACTGGCAGCGAAGAGGTTTACAATAGGGGGAAATCAAGGGGTTAATGTGTTCCTTAGTTTGTGTTCTAACTGAAGGGGGAGTGGACTGTACAGGGGAGATGACAGATCGCTGTTCATACTCTGTATGAACAGACGATCTGTCTGTTCTCCCCTGAGAGAACCATAAACTGTGTGTTTACACACACAGATCCTGGTTCTCTGAGTGCCTCGAGAGATTGCGGGAGGCTCGGGGGCGGACGAGTGCCCCCTAGTGGCCACAGGGTGAAGCGACGTTACATAACGTTGTTCCACCCAGCCGTTCTATTGTGCCACAGTACAACTGTGGCAGATGTATTGAGTTATTTTGAGGGGACAGAAAATGTACACTCTTATATAAGCTGAACACTCACTATTTTACATTGTAGCAAAAGTGCAATTTTTCAGTGTTGTCACATGAAAAGGCATAATAAAATATTTACAAAAATGTGAGGGGTGTACTCAGTTTTGTATGATACTGTATCTCATATGGGACTAGAGGAAAGGATAATGACTAGTTCTTTAGAGAAAGGGTTTGAAACTAACATTTTCGTTTAAACGGAGAAATGCGGTAGCATTTCAGTTATATATCCACTGGGTTTCCAGCTGTAGCAGCGTCCGGTCAACGCTGCAACCTCTGATGTTAAGAGGTATATACTTAATTATTTGTATTTACTATTTCTCATTCTCAGCACTCTTAAAAATTCCACCAAAACCTTCCTGTCCATACGTCTAAATTGTTATGTTTCTGAAATATAAGAGTGTCTTAATGCCCAACTCCAAGAATTAGAAATAATCTACTCTTGCACTCAGGCACTCTGCACCGCAAGGATAAAATGCTCATTGTGTCTAGGTGCGCCAAAATAAGGAGAATTGCTTACCCTGTTCTTCACTCCAGCAGGGTCCCCCCCAGTGGTGCAACCGCTCTACCCAAATACTCTTCTCTAAGCAGCAGTGGCATGCTTAACCCCATCACTTACAATGCAGGGCTTATTACCCTGCGTTGTACAGTATATGATGATGATGATGAGGAATTACCTACAGACTCCAGGGAGAAGAGGGCAGTGCCAAAGCTGGCCGGAGGGGGTTAGGGTAAGTTATCTTTCAGTGCAGGTAGAGCACAGAAAGGTAGATTTTTTTCTAATTTATGAAGTTGGGCTTTAAACCTAAAAATATGAATTGGATTTTAATTACAGTGCATCCAAAGCTAAAACTTTTTTTCTTAATTTTATATAGAGTGGGGACTGAACTAGGACTGATAGTGATAGAGAATCCAAAATTTTCTGTTGTCACCGGAACAAAAAGACCCGGCAGAAAAATATTACAATGGACAACAGTCCAAGAAAGGATTTCCCTTATTTTGGAGAGATTTTCTCTTCCTTACTTTTGTGTCTAACAGGCAAGAAGTAAAGGGAAATCATGCAATGAGACACAGAGGGGTTTTACATTTTCCTACTATCCAACATGAAAAAAAGTTTTAGCTTTCTATGCACTATACTTTTTTTTTTAAAGATAACGGTTATAAAAAAAAACAACAAAACAGGCAAGCAGAAACAGCAGGCTTATATAAAAAGCAAAAAACTTGTACAATAATAGAGAAAAGAGTTCAAATATAGAGCAAAACAATTGTGGAGAAGTGCACCATACATAACATAATATGATTATTGGCAGCCCCTATCCATGTGTCCGGCCCTCTAATCTACATGTGGGGCACCGAACACATGGATTCCAATGGGTTTTTTTTTCTTTGAATCCGGAGGCTCTAATAGGCTTCAAAAAAGGCTGGACTCTGGGCAATGTGCCCTGAGCGCATATGGTTTTGAGTGACCTGACTGGGGGTGGCGTGGGTGCATTGGATTTCCGCCCCCCAAAAAATATACCCCCAGCCACCACTGCATACGATAACTACAGTGAGACACAATTAATTACAGAAGATGTAGCACCCCTGTGACATTCAACATCATTCAACATCATTCACATCAAACTCTCTGCAAATAAGATATCAAGGGCTGCAACCATCATCACAGCTATTACAAGTGATTACAATATACAATATATACAAGTACATTATATACAATACATTCATGGGGTTAAGGATGCTGAGCAATTATATTTATCCAACCCTACTCCTGGTTCTGGGAGAAATTGGATTGATGCCCAACTATATCACACAATATTACTGGAATGTGCAGAATTATTTTTTTTTTTTATCACAAACTTATTTTGAGGAAGGGAAAAAAAGATCAAGAGGACATTTTCTAGCAGAAGCTGATTGGTAGATCAAGTTCTGTATAACCACAGTGCCCATATATGGATCTGATTTCAATCCATCTATGGCCAGCTTAACATAATTTGTTGAGTATGTAAATAGCAGCTTTTCTACTTGATGCAAACTTTTAAATTTTCTAAATTTCAAAATGTAAAATACAATGTAGTTTCACTTAATTTTTTAATTGAAGCTCTCGTGGCCTTCACAGCCCTCAATAGTTCCTTCAAAAGACCTCAACTTCACTACTGTGTCCTATATTGACAAGGGAGATAGTAGGAGCACTGCAGGGAACACAAGAGATCATCACCCCTGATAGTGTTGGTTTCTGTATTGACATCCAAAGGCGATTCATCTCAATCTGAGTGCTGTATGGTGATGCAGTCAGCAGGACAGGTGCAGCTTTAATTAAAACAAAAACAAAATAAAAAACATTTAGCAAAGAAGTTGCAAAGTTTAATGAGGGATACATTTCATGACTGAAAGGTCGAGTTGTGTCCTAATTTGAATGTGTCCATCAATAATAATAACATACTGTTGCCCATTCTAGATTTATGTCCAGCAAAATTGGTTGCAGGAAATCAATACTGATCATCATTAAATTACCTAATGTAAATTGCTCATCAGTAGCAACATAAAGCTAGCTTTACAGTAATAGATTTTCTAACAAATGTTTGGATATTCGTAAGGTCATTCATACAAAAATTCTTTGTACATTTGATGACTGGATGAATGCCATTCGAAATTACTTTAAAATTTTGTCGGTTTTAATATTTGATTTTGGAAATAATGTACCGTATATACTCGAATATAGGCTGACCCGAATCTAAGCCGAGTCACTGACTTTTACCACAAAAAAATGGGAAAACGTATTGACTTGAGTATAAGCCTAGGGTGAGAAATGCAGCAGCTACTGTAAGTGGAAAAGAGGGTCAACAATGCCCACCTGCAGCCTCACTATGCCCATCTGCATGCCTCACTGTGTCCATCTGCATGCCTCACTCTGCCCATCTGCATGCCTCACTCTGCCCATCTGCATGCCTCACTCTGCCCATCTCCTTGCCTCACTGTGTCCATCTGCAGCCTCATGAACCTGATCTCCAGAACACCGGTGCTGTGACATGCAGTCTAGTCGGTGGCCATCCAGTGTAACAAAGCCCCGCCTCCTCCTCTTCCTCGTCCGTGATGGAACACTGATTCAGGTTGCCAGCAGTGAGTCAGAGTTCTGCCTATCACGGACGAGGAGAAGGCGGGGCTTTGTTACACTGGATGGCTGCCAACTAGACTGCATGTCACAGCACCGGATGATCAGGAGCATGAGGCTGCAGATGGGCACAGTGACTCGAGTATAAGCCGAGGGGGCTTTTTCAACACAAAAAAAGTGCTGAAAAACTCGGCTTATACTAGAGTATATACGGTAATTTCCTGAACGAAAACCAAATATGCTGCTAGACCAGCCTTTCTTAACCTTTTCAACACAGAGGAACCCTTGAAATAGTTCTCCGGGCTCGGGGAACCCCTGCTAAAAATTTGAAATCTACAACTCATGATACAATAGTGTGATGGTCAGTGGGAAGGATGGTCCTTACACTTGTGGTCATTGGGAAGAATTACCTCCTTACAGATAGCTAAAAATATCAATGGTGTCAGTGGGAACTTATCTGAGAGGCAGAAATTGCCTAATGCTGAAGGAACCCCTAGCAACCTTTGGAGGAACCCTAGGATTCCACGAAACCCTGGCACCACTGTGCTAGACATTTGTTAGAGAAAAAGAAAAATTCTATTCTGCTCCTTTTGCATTTCTGTGGTTAAAAACATTGATTTGACCTCAATAACAATTATAAAATTGAACAAAAATTCCTAAAATAATAAAATCTTAGACAAAATTCTATTAGTGTATAGCCAGCTTTAGCAAAACATATTAAAGGGATGAATATCAGTGTGTACATACTAACAGGATATATTTTTAAAACTGTTGGGCCCCATAAAATTCCCTTAAATAGTAGCATGTTAAATAATGCATTCAACATGAGCAATAATGTTTAAATATAGAATTTATTGCAGGGAGTGGCTGTCTACTGTCTAATGACTGTCTATTACTGTGTAATATAATGCACATTTGGTAATGGTGAGGCAATCATTTTAATCTTTAATGCTTTTCAAAACTATCTTTAAAGCAGAACAATTTTGTATCTGAGCACCACTCAACCAACTGGAAACACTATTTCATTCACTTTTAATATTCAAAGCAAACTTATCCATCCATCCATGTCTCCATGCATTATTTTGTTGAGAAATCACTTTTAACAACAATCCCTTGCATAGGTGTGCACAGCCTATTGCATTAGGTTGTGCCCCCCAAAGCTCAAACACATATGTCAGTACTTAGAGCAGGCCATGCCTGTGCTTGGAATCTCCCATATATGTGTCAGCTTCCTGCACAGAGCTGCATCATTTAGCTGGCCGCAAGGTGATTCCCAAGTCAGCTAAATGTAAGTAGGGATGAGCCGAACACTCCTCGGTTCAGTTTGCAGCAGAACATGCGAACAGACAAAAAAAATGTGTTCAAACACGTGAACACTGTTAAAGTCTATGGGAAACAAACTTGAAAAATCAAAAGTGATAATTTTAAGGGTTAATATGCAAGTTATTGTCATAAAAAGTGTTTTAAATGGCGTACTTGAGGGGGGGGGGGGGTGTCTATAGTATGCCTGTAAAGTGGCAAATTTTTCCTGTGTTTAGAACAGTCCCTGCACAAAATTACATTTCAAAAGGAAAAAAAGTACTTTAAAACTACTAGCGGCTATAATGAATTATCACGTGCCGGCAATACAGATAAAAGTCATTGAAAAAACGGCATGGGATCGGCATGGGATCCCCCCAGTCCATTACCAGGCCCTTTGAACCCCGAACCGAAATTTTAAAAAAAATTGCGTGGGGCCCCCCAAATTCTATACCAGGCCCTTCAGATCCGGTATGGATATTAAGGGGAACCCTGTGGAAATTAATTTTTTAAATTGCGTGGGGGTCCCCCTCAAAATCCATACCAGACCCTTCAGGACTGTTATGGATTTTGAGGGGAACCCCGCACCAAAATGTTTATAAAAATGGCGTGGGGCCCTCCAAAAATCCATACCAGACCCTTATCCGAGCACGCAACCTGGCAGGTCACAGGAAAAGAGGGGGGATGAGAGAGCGCCCCCCTCCTGAACCATACCAGGCCACATGCCCTCAACATGGGGAGGGTGCTTTGGGGTAGCCCCCCAAATCCCCTTGTCCCCATGTTGATGAGGGCAAGAGCCTCATCCCCACAAACCTTGCCCGGTGGCTGTGGGGGTCTGCGGGCGGGGGGGATTTTTGGAATCTGGAAGCCCCCTTTAACAAGGGGACCCCCAGATCCTGCCCCCCCTTTGAAATGGTAACGGGTACATTGTACCTGTACCATGTCACAAAAAAAGTGTCAAAATGTAAAAAAAAAAACAAGACACAACTTGGGACAAGTCTTTTATAAAAAAATAAAAATGTCCCACGAAGTCCATTCATCTTCTTCTATGGCTCCATCGACGGAGCGAAAAAAAAACCCCGGCACCGATCTGCCACCATGGGATGCACCTGCCATCTGACGCATCCTCGCAGGTGACAGTTCTTCTATAACTGAGGGAGGGGCCGCACGGTGACGTACCCTGATGACCCCGCCCCCCGATGCATGGAGACTTCCAAATGGCTTCAATGTACCGTTACCATTTCAAACAGGGGGCGGGATCTGGGAGTTCCCGTGTTAAAGGGGGCTCTCCTGATTCCGATAAGCCTCCGTCCACAGACCCCCACAACCACTGGGCAAGTGTTGTGGGGATGAGGCTCTTGTCCCCATCAACATGGGGACATGGTGCTTTGGGGGGCTACTCCAAAGCACCCTCCCCATGTTGCGGGCATGTGGCCTGGTATGGTTCAGGATGAAGGGGCCACTCTGTCATCCCCCCTCTTTTCCTGTGGCCTGCCAGGTTACGTGCTCAGATAAGGGTCTGGTATGGATTTCTGGGTGGCTGAGGAGCTGCTGTAGTAAGGAGGGGTTTGGGTTCCTGGAGGACTGGGCCGACTTATCAGGTCACCGGTACTATAGAAGGGACGGACTGCACCTAAATGAGGAGGGTGCAGATCTGCTGGGAGTAAAGATGGCCAAAAAGTTAGAGAGGTAAACTAGGCAATGGGTGAGGGTCCAGAGATAGACATAGTCAGTGCGGAACATATTCCAGAGGGTAGTATTGGGGGCATTAGTGGTAGGTTGATTAAAGCACATAAACCCAAGGTAATTATAGTAACAAGTCCTAGTTGCAATCTCAGAAACACCCAATAAGAGGATAGTATGCGATCAGTCTAAACTACGTGACATGTTCATCAATGCCAGGAGCCTGGCGTACAAGATGAGTGAACTAGAGATACTGTTGTTCGAGGAGGATTTGAATTTTGTGGGAATTTCAGAGACCTGGTTCAACAGCTCTCATGATTGTCTGGAAATCATTCAGGGGTATTCCCTTTATCCCAGGGATAGAGAGGGTAAAAAAGGGGGAGGGGTATGTCTATATATCAAGAATAATTTACAAGTGAATGTGACAAAGGGAGCTAAGGTGGTGGTGCAATCCTTATGGGTAGAGCTCCAAAGGGATGAAGCTAAGAGGAAAATAATACTCGAAGTATGCTATAGGCCCCCTAACCTGAGGGAGGAGGTGGAGGTGGACCTCCTATCACAATTTGGATTAGCAGCAAGGGTGGGAACTGTCATCATAATGGGGGATTTTAATTATGCAGACATAGACCAGGCGGAGGGAAACACGCATTTGTGTAAGGCTCACGAGTTCCTAAATGTCTTGCAGGACATTTAGGATTTCATTGGTCAGATGGTAGATGCACCAACTAGAAATAAAGCATTACTATATCTACTGATTACCAACAATACAGACCTGATCACGGATGTAGAAATAGGAGGCAATTTAGGAAACAGTGCTTACAGGTCAATTGGCTTGAGTATAAAACACACAAATAGGAAACATAAGGGGAAAACAAAGATAGTGAATTTCAAAAGAGCAAACTTCCCTAAATGAAGATCCTTGCTAGAAGATATAAATTGGGATAAAATCTTAGGAACAAAGAACACAGAGGAGAGATGGGTTCCCTTTAAGAGCATATTAAATAAGGGCATTAGCCAGTGTATCCCATTGGTGAATACATTTAAAAGAGTGAACTTCAATGTAAAAATGCATATAAAAGCAAAGGAGAAGGCCTTCAAAAAAATACAAGGTTGAGGGGTCATCATCAGCATTCAGACTTTTTAAAGAATGCAACAAGAAATGTAAGGGTGCAATTAGGGCAGCTAAGATAGAATGCGAAAGATACACAGTGAAGGAGAGCAAACAAAAACTCAAGAAATTCTTTAAGTATGTAAACAGTAAAAAAGGGAGGACAGAACATAACATATTGCCCCCAGAAAGAATGAGGACAGACATCTGGTTACAAAGGATGGGGAGATGGCGAAGGTATTGAAATTCTTCTTCTTCTCAGTCTTCACGAGGGAATCGATGGGGGGCTTTAATATCCAAAACTGCACTGCTTATCCTCATAACACATCACAGGAAGCACCTTCATGGCTAACAGAAGACAGAATTAGAATTAGACTTGGTAAACATGAATAAATCACCGGGACCAGATGGCTTGGTACTTAGGGAATTCAGTCAAGTAATTGCCAGACCATTGTTCCTAATTTTTACTGACAGTCTACTGACTGGAATGGTACCAGTGGATTGGGGAAAAACCAATGTAGCACCAATTTAGCAAGGGCCCAAAATACATCCCTGGGAATTACAGACCAGTTAGCCTAACATCAGTAGTATGCACGCTCTTGGAGGGGATGATAAGGGACTATATAGATTAAAGATTTTAGTAATGAAAATGTTATCATTAGCAGTAATCAGCATGGATTCATGAAGAATCGTTCTTGCCAAACCAATCTATTAACCTTCTATGACGAAGTGAGTTGCCATCTAGATAAAGGAAGGCCCGTAGACGTGGTGTATCTGGATCTTGCAAAAGCATTTGACACAGTTCCCCATAAATGTTTACTGTACAAACATACACCCTATGGTCCGTTGGCATGGACCATATGGTGAGTAAATGGATTGAAAACTGGCTACAAGGGCGAGTTCAGAGAATGGTGATAAATGGGGAATACTCGGTCAGGGGTGGGTAATGGGTTCCCACAGTCTTCTGTGCTGGGAATAATCCTATTTAATTTATTCAGAAACGACCTGGAGGATGGGGTAAACAGTTCAATCTCTGTATTTGCAGGGCAATAACTTCTCCACAGGATGTGGAAACTTTGCAAGAAGATCTGAACAAATGAATGCAACCACAACTACAACTACGTGGCAAATGAGGTTTAATGTAGAAAAATTTAAAATAATGCATTTGGGTGGCAAAAATATAAATGCAATCTATACACTAGGGCAGTGATGGCGAACCTTGGCACCCCAGATGTTTTGGAACTACATTTCCCATGATGCTCAGCTAAACTGCAGAGTGCATGAGCATCATGGGAAATGTAGTTCCAAAACATCTGGGGTGCCAAGGTTTGCCATCACTGCACTAGGGGAAGAACCTCTGGGGGAATCTAGGATGGAAAACGACCTGTGGGTCCTAGTAGATGATAGGCTCAGCAATAGCATGCAATGCCAAGCTGCTACTAGAAAGGCAAACAGAATATTGGCGTGCATTAAAAAAGGGATTAACTATAGGGATAAAGCGATAATTCTCTCACTCTACAATACTCTGGTCCGGCCGCACCTAGAGTACGCTGTCCGAGTACGCTGTCCAGTTCTGGGCACCAGTCCACAGGAAGGATGTACTGGAAATGGAGCGAGTACAAAGAAGGGCAGCAAAGCTAATAAAAGGTCTGGAGGATATTAGTTATGAAGAAAGGTTGCGAGCACTGAACTGGTTCTCTCTGGAGAAAAGATGCTTGAGAGGGTATATGATTTCAATTTATAAATACCATACTGGTCGCCCCACAATCGGGATAAAACGTTTTGGGAGTTTAACAAGACATGTGGCCAGTCATTGCAATGAGAAGAAAAGTGATTTAACTATAAACTGCGTAGAGGGTTTTTTACTGTAAGAGTGGCCAGGATGTGGAATTCCCTTCCACAGGCGGTGGTCTCAGCGGGGGGCATTGATCATTTCAAAAAACTATTAGATAAACACATGAACAACCAAAACATCCAGGGATATACAATGTAATACTGACTTAAAATCACACACATAGGTTGGACTTGATGGACTTGTGTCTTTTTTCAACCTAACCTACTATGTAACTATTTAACTATGTAACAAGCCATTACCCATTATGATTAGGCCTGATACTCCACTGTCTTCTTCTTGCCTTTCCTTTCTTTTTTTATACTTATTTATTTATTTATTTACTTATTTTCATTGAAAAAGTTTTCAAAAAAGTTCAAAAGTTTTTATTGAAAGATCATCATAAAATAATAATTATAATATATCAGGTAAGAGTTTTGTAACAATTTCTTGTGATACACAAAGAGCAGGTAAATACATTGCTATGTAAATATGCCATATCGAAGAAAAGATCTGTTTTAATAAAACCGATTTCAGTCAAAGCGGTAAGGTTATTCTTTGTCAAGTTGATAGAAGGTTAGACTTATATATACAGTTGTGCTCAAAATTTTTCATACCCTGGCAGAAATTGTGAAATTTTGGCATGTATATTGAAAATATGCCTGATCATGCTAAAAAACTGTCTTTTATTTAAGGATAGCAATCACATGAGACCATTTATTATCACATAGTTTTTTTTTGGATCCTTTTTAAATCATAATGATAACAGAAATCACCCAAATGGCCCTGAACAAAAGTTTACATACCCTGGAATGTTTGGCCTTGGCACAGACACAGAAGGTGGCACACACAGGTTAAAATGGCAATTAAAGTTTACCCACATTTGTGGCATTTTAAATCACAATTAATGTCTGTGTATAAATATTCAATGAGTTTTGTTAGCTCTCACATGGATGCACTAAGTAGGCTAGACACTGAGCCATGAGGAGGATACTGTGTATTGAAAGAGGGTCATAATCGGGGGGGGGGGGGGGGGGGGGGCGTGGCCAGAAGTGGAGGAGGACGGACGCACTCCTGTGGAGCTCCGCTGAGGCCTTTTAGCCCTTGTACACACGGTCGGACCGTTTTGTCGGATATTCCAACTGTGTGTGGTCTGCATCGGACTGTTTCCGTCAGAGTATCCGACGGACCAAGTTTTTCAACTTGTTGGTAAAATTTTCCGACAAAATGCTCCGATCGGACATACTCCGATCATGTGTAGAGAATTCCGATCGGACAAAGTGCCACGCATGCTCAGATCAAATTCCTACACCAAAGCTATTGGCTACTAGCGTGAACGTAGTCCCGTCTTAACAAAATAACGTCATCACGTCGGATTTCCCAAAAACTATGTCCGACCGTGTGTATGCAACAGTTTTGGACAAAATCTGTTGGACAAAAGGGCTTAGAATCTGCTGCCATCCGCAGCCGGCGATCTCCACAGCGGCCTCCATTCGCCCATCTGTGATCCCGGGCATATGTAGAGCCAACGCCGGTTCTGTGGGTCCCGGACGGCCTCAAATACTATCTCCAGGCCCACGGCCGGCCACAACATCAGGCGCGGCGCCACCATCTTGCGGCCTACTAGGCCTGGACGCTCACCGCTAACCTGTGGCCCTCTGCAAGAACACAGCCATCCCTGCTGACACTCCAGGTGGCTGCCTGAGCAGGAGACAGATACCGCATTCCACCCGAGAGCTCACGGCGACGATCGGATGCCTTAAAAACAGTCGAAAATCAGGTGAGCAGCGGCGGCCATATTGCTACACCTTAGGCCTGGGAAGGGCTCCCCCCTCTCTTATACTGCTGCTTAATCCACCTAAACTCAACCACATCACCTATCTGCCTGAGAAAGTGCTTTGAATATCCACCTGCAGTGACTTTTGTACTTTTACCATGCCCTGAAACATACAAGGCCCTGTCTGTATAGTGTACACCCGGTGGCCATCTTGCTACACCTACCATCAGTGAAGCTGCAGTTTACTGAACTGTTATCTATACACATCTCTCAGGACTATTGCACAAACCCTGTAAGCCTGTTATTCCAGTGAAACGCTCAATCATATATCAATATCAAGCGTTTACAGGCACCCGTTCCCCCCCCTCATAGCCACAAGTGCGATTTGAACTCCATCAGTTTCTGTGCACTTGCTTACTCAGTGCGCAATACTGGACATGCACGGCTTCTAGACATGACAGACAGATGAGACCGGAGTCCCGGCCTCCCGCCACCTCTCCAGGACTCCCACTTGCTAATTTCTAATTTGTGAGCTTCTATATACACGGGTGTCCTTTTTACAATTCTTTCTTCCGGCCGTACACCCCATGGGCAAAATTGGGGATCAAAGACGTAACTACTTCACTTCTATTAAATCACAGACCTCTATAGCGATGGACCGCTACTTGAGCAGACCTACACATGCAGTCTCGGGGGCCCCCGAAGGCTCGCAAACCACAATGCAACAACCTGAACTAAACACTAGTCTACTTTTTAACGAAACCTCCACTCTTGCATCTAAAATCTCTCCCCCACTGACAGCGGAGATACTGGATGCTAAATTACACTCCTTACTACAAGCTATCACTCATAACATTGCACAAGAAGTAGGCAAAATGGCTAAAGAATTAAGAGGGGAGATTGACCAACTTGGAGAATGCACTGACTCACTAGAATATAAATTTGATGAAATCGTGCAATACGTTGAGGTTCTGGAGGAAGATAATGCCACCATAAAAAACACTATCACTCAACTACAAGCCCAGCAGGAAGATCTGTAGAACAGAGAACGCAGACAAAACCTGAGATTCAGAGGCATTCCCGAACCTGTGGAAGATAAAGACCTGCAGGCCTACCTCCTAAACCTCTTTAATTTGGTAGCCCCCAACATTCCAGACATAGATTGGTGCCTGGACAGAGCACACCGATCACTTGCCCCAAAAACCTCCAACAGGAGCCAATCCTAGAGATGTGATTGTCCGATTTCATTACTATGACAGCAAAGAAGCTCTAATGCTAGCATCTTGCAACCAGTCCAGAATTGAATTCAAGGGTTCCAAGATCCAAATATTCAGCGCTCTTTCCCCTATTACTCTGACAAGAAGGAGGACCCTTCGCCCACTAACCTTACATCTTCAGTCCCATAAGATTAGCTACCGATGGGGCTTCCCCTTTCGCCTTTCTGCTTCCAAGGAAGGAATTCAATATTCTCTGCGAGATCTGCATGAAAGCGACACCTTTCTACACAACTTGGGACTCCCACCCCTCCCTGATGAAGATCCTCCATCCCTTCCAGCTACTATTTTACTTGACTCCCAGTTGTTGCGTTGGGTAGTCAACCCCCTTTAATGGGTTTATTCACCCCCTGGCCTGGGGAATGGGCGGCCAAACATACCATAGCTGCCCTGGTTTAATCAGTTATTTTTTCAACAGATCATGACTTGTCACTTGTTTTTTTTTGTTTTTTTTATTGTGCTTGTTGTTTTTATCTTTTATATTTTTTTGTTTCACTGCTGGCGCTTTTTTTTTCTACAACCGAGGGAAATTTTATCTTTTTTCCTCTATATGTCTCCACTCCTGACCCATGGCTCAGACCTGGGCTTCCTGGTGGCAACTAGTCACCCACGTTTCTACTTGTTGGTCGTTAACTCCCGACCCCTTATTTTGCTCCTAGTTTTTATTTTTTTATTTTTACCACTACTTTTTTTTCTCCATAAGATCTCAGGATTTTTCTTTTTTTTTCCAATCTGTACTGGCTAATTTTTATACGATTCTAACCAAACGGTCACGCTGATACCATTGCTACATGTACTGCTCTGATATTTAACATGTATTTCTCTTTCAGGGCTCTCCAACAACTCTCCCTTATTATATAGTTTATGATGCATGTAATGTTTTTCCTCCTAATTGAATTGTTATGGCACTGAAATTTTTAACTTATAATATCAACTCCATTCAGAAAAGATGGCTGGCTTTGAAGGAGTTTAAAGCTTCCAAAGCAGACATGATTTTGGTCCAAGAGACCCATTTCCGTAATGGGGGCTCCCTCAAGTTCGCTAGCAAACACTTACCAACATCCTTTATGGCCTCCGATCCAACGGGAAAAGCGGGTGTAGCTATCTTGATTAATCGACTCTGCCCTCTACGAGTTAAATCCTCCCACTTAGATCCCCAAGGTAGATTTATCATCCTAAACTGTTCCTATCTCACTCAATCCCTCACAATTGTCAATGTCTATGCCCCAAACTCGGGGCAGATTAGCATCCTATCCTCTGTATTGGACGCTGTAGACCAATTTTCCCAACCCTTTATGGTGATGGGGGGGGGGACTTTAACATGACCATATCCACAGCATCACCTCCCAGAGCTAATCGCTTATCTAAGTCATTCCGTAAGTTAATTAGGTCCAAATATTGGATATCTGGAGGGTAAAACATCCTACTCATAAACAATATACATTCTTTTCACATCCTCACAAACTTTATTCTAGACTAGATCACTTCTTTATCTCTACACCCCTCTTGACATCGATGGTTTCCTCCGAAATTAACCCCATAATTTCAATTAGATCAATTAGATATCCACCTCTCATCTGCCTCTCACAAGACCTGTCATTGGAGACTAAACAAAACATTCATTCGCTCCCCTGAAACTAGAGATCTTCTGTCTAATGGCGGAATACTTCTAACATAACAAAGGCTCAGTCACGGGGTCCTCCACTCTGTGGGAGGCCCATAAAGCTGTTTTCCGGGGACAATGCATAGCTTTAGGTTCCTGTCTTAAAAGGAACGCTGCTTCCCAATACTCAACTATCATGACTAAACTACGATCAGCAGAAAGAATATTGTTGGCCTCCTCCACGGTGGACAGACTCCGGGCGGTAGTGTCGCTACGAAACCAACTTAGATCACTAGCTATGAGCAAAATAGACAAATCCCTTTCATGGTCCAAACAGAAGTTTTATGAATATTCAAATAAACCCCACAAACTACTAGTAAATAAGTTGAAACCACGTCTCTTTCAATCTTCTCCTGACTTCCTTAGACATCCCGATGGATCTCCTACCTATTGTCCTCTAACTATGCCAAAAATCTTTGGAGAGTTTTATCACAAATTATATATCGTATTTATCGGCGTATAACACGCACTTTTTTTCCCCTTAAAATCAGGGGAAAATCGCGGGTGCGTGTTATACGCCGATCCTCTGCGATTTCTGGGCTCTGGGCGGCTTTTAGCCACCTTCGGCCCTCCTTGCGGCTTTCGGCCGACTTCGGTCTTTCTCGGCGGCTTTCAGCCGCTTTCAGCCACCTTCAGCCCTTCTCGTGGCTTTCCGCCGAGAAGGGCCGAGAGCGGGCGAAAGCCACCGAGTATGGCCGAAAGCCGCCGAGTACCGCCGAAGGCGGTACTACTACCGGGCGCCGCCGAGATACACAGGACATCTTTAAAAATAAAACCTAACACTGAGGGGACAACGATGCACAGGCTGCATGACAAGAATGCAATGAGGACAGGCTGCAATGAGGACAGACTGCAATGAGGACAGGCTGCATGACAAGGCTGCATGACAAGGCTGCAATGAGGACAGGCTGCATGACAAGGCTGCAATGAGGACAGGCTGCATGACAAGGATGCAATGAGGACAGGCTGCAATGACAAGGCTGCAAATGACACTGACAAGGCTTCAGATGGACACTGATAAGGCTGCATTGATGGGCATTTAAATGTATTTTTTCCTTAAATTTCCCTCCTAAAAGTTTTTTTCCTTAAAATTCCCTCCTAAACTTGGGGTGCGTGTTATACGCCGGTGCGTGTTATACGCCGATAAATACAGTAATTGCTTACAGACAGACTCAAATTATAGCTTTACACAAGAGAAATTTGATCTCATCTTTAAACATTTACAATTGCCCAAACTCCTGCCCGAACACTGTATAAACTTGAACTCAAACGTCACACCCGAAGAGCTGGAAGAGGTAATTACACAGCTTCCCAACCAAAAAGCTCCGGGTCCAGACGGGCAACCTTACTCTTACTATAAAACGTTCCTACCTATCCTAAGTCCCCATATGATATCAATTTATACCTTCCTGCTCCAGGGATTGATACCCCACACACATGCCCTCCATGCTCATATCTCGGTCATTCTGAAACCGGGTAAAGACCCCTCCCTACCTGACAATTAAAGACCCATTGCATTATTAAACTCGGACTATAAGATTTTCACAAAGATTTTGCCTAACAGATTAACTCATATAATCCCTAGACTCATACATAAAGACCAGGTCGGCTTTGTGCAATCTTGACATGCAGGAGATAATACGAGGCGCACTATAGACCTCATAGATCTGTTAAACAAAACCTCCCGCCCAGCTTTAATTTTAAGTCTTGATGCACAAAAGGCATTTAAACCGGCTCAGTTGGCCATATATGTTCGCCACCCTCTCCAATTATGGTTTCACTGGACCCTTCTTAACAGCCCTTTACTCATGCCCCTCCTCCCAGGTTCAATTAGCTTCCTATTTGCCATCACCTTTCTCGCTGAGTAAAGAACCCAGACAGGGACGTCCCCATCACCTCTTTTCTCCATCCTTTGCCTGGAACCCTTAGCAGAGGCTATACGTTTACACCCTGATATTGGAGGAGTCAAAGGGAATACAAGTTGTCCCTGTTTGCAGACGACATTCTCCTGACCCTGACTAAACCCCACATCTCACTCCCCAATCTCATATCCCTACTGAAATAGTTCAGCTCTATATCTGGATACAAAATCAATACGAGTAAAACAGAAGCCCTGCCTCTACATATCCAGCCCCCAGATCTTACTATACTCCAAAACAACTACTCCATTCATTGGTGCATGGACTCCATTGGGTATTTGGGAGTTAATATAACCCCCTCATATTTGACCCTATACCAAGCTAATTACCCCCCACTCTTTCGAGACATTGATAGACTTTTAAAGCAATGGGACTCCTATCCTATCTCTCTTTTGGGTTGCATTAATGTTCTAAAGATGTCTATAATGCCAAGACTCCTTTACCTCTTTGACACACTCCCGATTCCCATTCCAATGACACAACTAAAAGCCATGCAAAGAACCTTTCTTAACTTTATCTGGCACTACAAAACCCATAGGATTGTCCCTAGGTGGCGTGGAGGATTGGGAGCCCCAGACTTGATTAAGTATTACTTTGCTACGCATCTTAAACCAATTATTACCTGGTCATCCAGGACGGCTCCTACTATTTGGGCAGAGATTGAAATGAGTATCACTACACCAGTACACATCTGTGCCATGATTTGGACAGATCTTAAATCCTCCATGTGTCCACTTAGAAGCATATGTATGGCCCCAATGCTATTTTCTCTGGACATATGGAGGAAATGCTCACGACAATTTCCCCTTGCCTTTTCATGTCCTCCATTGATAAACATATTGTTCACCCCAGATATCCCCGACAGCTTAGCATATGAAAGAATGCTCCCTTGGACCCAAGCAGGTATATTCCAACTTCGCAACATAGTACATCCCCTTACCAGAACACTTCTATCATTTGCAGAATTGCAAAAACAACACCAGATCCCTAAACAGCTATTCCACTCCTATTTGCAAATTAGACATTATTTTTCCTCAAAATCCCCTACTCTGAGTCTTGACAAACCAACCCCATTTGAACTTTTATGTGCTCAAGGACCATATCAGGTCCATTTGATTACTGACATCTATAGATTCCTTCATGACTCTACGCCTATTACTGACACATCCCACTCTTATATGCGAAAATGGTCCTAGGTAATAAAACGTTCCATACTACTCCCGCAGTGGCAGAAAATCTGGGAAACTATTCCCAGGTCATCACAATGTGTGGAACAGAAAGACAGCCTATAAGACACTACTTTTTTGGTATAAAACACTTGAAATCATCCACAAATATGACCCTAAAACCCCTAGGGTGTGTTGGCGACGCCAGGGAGTAGGGATGAGCCGAACACCCCCCTGTTCGGTTCGCACCAGAACCTGCGAACAGACCTAAACTTCGTGTGAACTTTAGAACCCTATTAAAGTCTATGGGACTCGAACGTTCACAATCTAAAGTGCTCATTTTAAAGGGTAATATGCAAGTTACTGTCCTAAAAAGTGTTTGGGGACCTGGGTCCTGCCCCAGGGGACATGGATCAATGCAAAAAAAAGTTTTAAAAACGTCCGTTTTTTCAGGAGCAGTGATTTTAATAATGATTGAAGTGAAACAATAAAAGTGTAATATTCCTTTAAATTTCGTAGCTGGGGGATATCTATAGTATGCCTGTGAAGGGGCGCATGTTTCTGGTGCTTAGAACTGTCCCTGCACAAAGTGTCATTTGTGCAGGAAAAAAAGTCTTTTAAAATCACTTGCGGCTAAATTGTCGGTTCCCCTAATACAGAGAACACTCAATGAGTGTTCTCTGTATTAGCCGACAATTCATTCATTCATTGATAAAAAATAAAATAAAAAGCGTGGGGGTTCCCCTAAATTCAATTACCAGGCCCTTCAGGTCTGACATGGATATTAAGGGGAACCCCGTGTCAAAAAAAAAAAAAATTGACGTGGGGGTCCCCCTAAATATCCATACCAGACCCTTCAGGTCTGATATGGTTATTAAGGGGAACCCCGCATCAAATTTAAAAAAAAATTGACGTGGGGGTCCCCCTAAAAATCCATACCAGACCCTTTATCCGAGCACGCAACCTGGCAGGCCGCAGGAAAAGAGGGGAGGACGAGAGTGCGGCCCCCCTCCCTCCTGAACCGTACCAGGCCACATACCCTCAACATTGGGAGGATGCTTTGGGAGTCTGTGACCCCTCAAATCACCTTGTCCCCATGTTGATGAGGACAAGGGCCTCATCCTCACAACCCTGGCCGGTGGTTGTGAGGGTCTGCGGGTGGGGGGCTTATCAGAATCTGGAAGCCCCCTTTAACAAGGGGACCCCCAGATCCCGGCCCCCCCGTTTGAAATGGTAAGGGGGGTACAAAAGTACACCTACCATTTCACAAAGAAAGTGTAAAAATGGTTAAATAAGACAAACACACTTTTGAAAAATTCCTTTATTAAAAATAAAAAAAATAAAAAAAAAGATTCCAGCGGTGCTAATCCACTCTTGCTATCCAGCGACGGATCTCCGGGGTCCAGCGATGGATGATCATATCCAGCGACGGGGGATCTCTCAGTCCAGTGCTGTCCATACATCCTTCTTCTGTCTCCACTCCAGAGACACTGCAGAGATCCCAGTGCTGACGTTTCTTATATTAGAAGGGCGGGGCCACCCGTCACCTGACCCCGCCCCTCTGACGCTGAAGAGGGAAGCCAGGGGTTCCCCAGTGACGTGTGGGTGACCCCGCCCCCTCTGATGTAACGCAGGTTTCCGTCACATCAGAGGGGGCGGGGTCACCCATACGTCACTGGGGAACCCCTGGCTCCCTTCACCAGCGTCAGAGGGGGCGGGGTCAGGTGACGGGTGGCCCTGCCCTCCTAATATAAGAAACGTCAGTGCTGGGATCTCTGCAGTGTCTCCGCAATGGAGACAGAAGATGGATGTATGGACAGCGCTGGACTGAGAGATCCCCCGTCGCTGGATATGATCATCCATCGCTGGACCCCGGAGATTTGTCGCTGGATAGCAAGAGTGGATTAGCACTGCTGGAATCTTTTTTTTATTTTTTTTATTTTTAATAAAGGAATTTTTCAAAAGTGTGTTTGTCTTATTTAACCATTTTTACACTTTCTTTGTGAAATGGTAGGGGTACTTTTGTACCCCCTTACCATTTCAAACAGGGGGGGGGGGGATCTGGGGGTCCCCTTGTTAAAGGGGGCTTCCAGATTCTGATAAGCCCCCCGCCCGCAGACCCTCACAACCCCCGGCCAGGGTTGTGGGGATGAGGCCCTTGTCCTCATCAACATGGGGACAAGGTGCTTTGAGGGGTCACAGACCCCCAAAGCATACTCCCAATGTTGAGGGTATGTGGCCTGGTACGGTTCAGGAGGGAGGGGGGCGCTCTCTCGTCCCCTCTCTTTTCCTGCGGCCTGCCAGGTTGCATGCTCGGATAAAGGGTCTGGTATGGATTTTTAGGGGGACCCCCACGTCAATTTTTTAAAAAGATTTGATGCGGGGTTCCCCTTAATATCCATATCAGACCTGAAGGGTCTGGTATGGATATTTAGGGGGACCCCCACGTCAATTTTTTTTTTTAATTTGACACGGGGTTCCCCTTAATATCCATGTCAGACCTGAAGGGCCTGGTAATTGAATTTAGGGGAACCCCCACGCTTTTTTCTTTTTTAATGAATGAATGAATGAATTGTCGGGTAATACAGAGAACACTCATTGAGTGTTCTCTGTATTACGGGGAGCCGACAATTTAGCCGCAAGTGATTTTAAAAGACTTTTTTTCCTGCACAAATGACACTTTGTGCAGGGACAGTTCTAAGCACCAGAAACATGCGCCCCTTCACGGGCATACTATAGATACCCCCAGCTACGAATTTAAAGGAATATTACACTTTTATTGTTTCACTTTAATCATTATTAAAATCACTGCTCCTGAAAAAACGGCCGTTTTTAAAACTTTTTTTTGCATTGATCCATGTCCCCTGGGGCAGGACCCGGGTCTCCAAACACTTTTTAGGACAGTAACCTGCATATTATCCTTTAAAATGAGCACTTTAGATTTCTCCCATAGACTTGTACAGGGTGTTCCGGCTTTTTGAATTTGCTGCGAACAGCCCAAATTGTTCACTGTTCGCTGAACAGGCGAACAGGCAATGTTCGAGTAGAACATGAGTTTGACTCGAACTCGAAGCTCATCCCTACCAGGGAGATATAGGTTCCCACTTCCATATTTTTTGGGAATGCCCCTTGATTCGCTCATTTTGGTTGGCGATTCAGACCTTTATCCAAGATCTGTTCGATATCTCCCTCCCATTGGACAATGTGCACTTTTTATTGAGCCTGCCGATCCCTGGAATCTCCAAACATGCCCAAAAACTCGCTACCTTTATCCTACTAGTGGCTAAAAGAGCCATTTCTGTGTAATGGCTCTCTCCTACACCACCCGCTCTTTCCCAAGTCCTACAGGGACTAGAACAAATTTGCAGAATGTAACATCTCACTGCAATAGTCCACGATACCCTTCCACAGTTCTCTAAAACTTGGGATCTATGGGACCGTTCTGCACTTAATCCTGGTTCTTACTCTATGCCCTCTAATGATATGTTAACTACCTGAATTTGTAAACACTCTTCTATATGATAGCAATGTCCTAATTTCCCACCTCTCTTGACATGCGTTTTTGCAGCGAACTGTGATATATGATGCAAGGCTCCACTGTTCCAGTAGTGCGATGACTGTACTGATTTTTTTTTCTTATTTTCTTTTTTTTATCTTTCCTTTTCATTTATGCTTTATATTGTTTGCAAACCCTAATGTTCAATTGCACACCTTTAAATGTGTATTATTGTTGCGCTATTGATTTCAATAAAAATTATAATAAAAGAAAAAAGAGGGTCACAATCTATTGCTTCTATTATTACCCAAAGAATAATCTCAGCAGTAGAGTGATATTTCGATAATTGTGCCAACTAAGCAGCCTTATAATATAATGTGAATTTTAGAAAACCTGAGCCGAGACTTTTTTAAGCAGTCTTGGCTTAATTTTCCGCCAAGTATACTGTATTGTTTTTTATTGTATGATTCTTAAGAAGTTAGTGGAAACATGTATTGGGAAGACTCTAAATACTGTAGATATAAGAATTTAGGGAGTATAACCATTTTAATTAGATTGTTTTTTCCGAGCCAAGAGATTGGTATGAATGACCACCTTGACAGCAAGCTCGTAATTTGTTTCAGCAGGGCTGGATAATTGGCAGCAAATAAATCTGAGGAATTGACAGTGAGCTGGATACCTCTAGGTAAGGGAGACTATGTTTAGCCCACTTAAAGGGCATTGCCTCTTGTACAACTAGTTTCTCATCATTATTTAATGAGATGTTCGAAGCCGTCGATTTCTAAACATTAACCTTAAGACCCGAATTAGCTGAACATGTTTCTAATATAACCATGAGGTTGGGGGCAGATACCTGTGTAGAAGACAAGAATAGAAGGATGTAATCTTCAAATAGGCATAGTTTGTGGGGATATCCACCTAATTCTATACTAGTAATTGTAGTTCTATCCTTATTCTTTGTTTCAAGGGTTCAATAAGCAAGGCAAACAAGAGTGGAGAGAGTGGTTACCCTTGATGGGTGCCCCTCTCTAAATTGAATGTCTCCGATTTGTAGCCTGCATATTTAATGTAAGCACTAGGCTTATTACATAGCCCAGAAATACATTGTAAAAAATATGGGCCAAAGCCCCATTTACGAAGGGTAAAGTGCAAATAGGACCATGATATGGTATCAAATGCCTTTTTAATGTCAAGTGAGAGAAAACACGTTGGAATATGGTGCAATTCAGCAGCATGTGATAAGAGGACTGCACATCTCATATTATCGCTAGCTTGTCGAATAGGAATAAAACCAACCTGATCCCAATTTATAAGATTGCCGATAAGTTTGTTTAATCTAGTGGCGAGAATTTTGGCAAAAAAATTTCATATCCAAATTTAACAGGTAAATAGGTTGATAATTTGACCAAATTGTATCATCAGTATGGGGTTTGGGAAGCATACATGTAATTGATGTCAAGGTTTCCTGCCTAAAAGAATGTCCTTTAAAAAGAGACTTGAAGGCACTAGCTAAAAAGGATTATAGGGTTTCTAGAAATGTACGTTAATGGAGAGCAGAGAATCCATCAGAGCCAGGTCTCTTATTTAGTTTCAATGTTTTGATAGCATTGGACACCTCACCAACCAATACAGGGTCTCTCAACAATTCTAATTGTGTTTGAGATAATGAAAGAAGAAAAATGTGGGGAAACAAAATTGTCTACCTTAGAGGCATCCAGCTCACTGTCAGGTGAATATAAAGTAGCTAAATGTGACCTAAATGTTTGAAGTATTTTCATTAGGTCAATGGAATATATGTCTCTGGACATTTTAAGGCATATAGGTTTGGAAGGAATGAGGTAAGATTTGTAAGAACTAGTAGAGTATCTGGTTTATTTGTAGAAATTGTGGCGTGATCATTTAATAGTTTTATCCGCAGTCTCTTAAGGGGTAACAAATCAAACTCCAGTTAAGCCTTATCTAAGTTCAATTTTAGTAATGGAGAAGGATTATTTTGAAATGCCATATAACGTGCATTGAAATTTGCTTCAAAATTATTGCAAAGGGCTTTACGGTCTCAGAAATATGCCATGGACAACTGGCTTTAAAATGCCATATAACATGCATTGAAATTTGCTTCTAAATTATTGCAAAGGGCTTTACGTTCTCAGACATATGCCACGGAGAACTGGCTTATGTGCCTCCCACAGAGTAAGGAGATGTCAGGGTTATAATTGTATTCTAAGTATTCCTTAAGTGCGAGCTCAACATTTAGTCTATGTGCTGAATTTCTGAGTAAAGGGTCTCTAAGAAGCCATGTGGGATCATGTGCTTTTGGAATTGTAGAGGCTATAACAGTGTATATTGTGTTGTGATCAGACCATGTGACTGGTAAAATTTTGGATGCTAGGATTTCAGGCAGCATACCTATGGCTAGAAATATATGATCGATCCATGAAAATCAACAATGGGGATATGAATAGTGTGTGTACTGTCCTTTTGGTTGGATTCAACTCACGCTAGGAGTCCACTAAATTGTGTTGCGAAAAAGAATGTTGGGAATATTTTCGACTGAGGTATTGGTGATTTGTCTAAAAAGGGGAAGAGTCTGATTATAATCTCCACATGTAATTACTGTACCTATTTTGTGTGATTCCACCACCTGTAAAAGATGTGAAAGGAAAAAAGTAGGTTAGGGGCATAATATGACACTATTGTGATAGCAGTATCCAGTAAATGTCCTGTAAGGATCAGATAATGACCCTCAGGGTCTTTAATCTCCTTTAATCATGTAAATGGAATAGTGGGATGGAATGCAATAAGAACACCACGCTGTTTAATAAAAGCTGAGGCAGTATATACTTGAGAATATATCCTACTGAAAAATGTATGTGTGGATTGTGTTGTGAAGTTAGTTTATTGAAGGCACAAAATATGCACCTTCCTAGAGGTGAAGGAATGAAAGGCTTTTGTACTTTTTTTGTGGAGGGTACATTAGTTACTGTCAGTTGTCCACTGTTTCAATGAACAAATTGAGGGTAGCAAGAAGGAAACGCAGGGAACATCCCTAAAGGATAAGGAAAGCCAACTGTTAATATTTTACCATAGATATTTAAACAACAAGAACAAAATTGCCCAAGCAGGAACTGATGGTCTGAGAACTGCAAAATATGGTTAATGAAAATGAATCCAAGTTTCATATAAAGCTAACCATGTCAGGTGTATCTATAACATTATGTGATAAAACTGTTAAGATAGTTAGTATATCTCGTTAAGGCAGAGAAAGACTAAAAAAAAAGCAAAAAAAAACTAAACTTTGTAACTGAATTAACATGTATGAAATAAGAATGATAATTCATATAAGTATGAGCTTATGAAAATGGAAAAGATATCCCATTATCATAGCTAAATATTTAAGAGTAAAGTTAGAACCATTTTAAGGCCATATGGAAAATAAATGGTATGAGTTGGTAGACTCAACCAGCTGATGGTTATAAGAACCTCTTTATGAAGCAATCTTATGTCCATCATCAGGAACTGGGTCTGGGGATCTAAAGCAGCCTCTTTTGTTCGAACTATGATATTTGTTTCTTCCTGATGTGGTAGATGATTTGCGTGATAAACATGATGTGGATCTTTGGTGTGTGTCTTTTGAGGTGAGTTTATCATTTGCAGTGTGACATATATATTTGGAGCTTTAGAGCAGGGGTTTCAAAGCCTGTCTATTGATAGTTGAGACAAGTCTGCAAAGAGTTGAAAGTTATGACCTTAGAAAGTTAGAGATTCTTTACTTCTTGCTGTGGCTAAGAGTTGTTCTTTTGTTTGATAAAAATGCAACTTAGCAATAAGTCGCTTGGAAGGGTGGACCTTCAGGTATTTTGGGTGTTAGGGCTCTATGAACCCTGTCTGTCTCGAGACGATCTACTTGTAATTCCTGAAAAGGTGCTATCGTGGCTTGTAAGTCAAATATAGATTCAGGAATACCTCTAATGCGCAAATTGGAGTGTCTTGCGTGATTTTTCATAGTCCCCCAATTTGGTCTGCAACATATTTTCCTCTTTAAGGTTTTCAATCTCTGCTGAGTAATTCACGGTATAGTTTTCTATGTCGTCCCCTCTAGTTTCAAGTTCAGACATGCATTGATCCAGTTTTCTAATCTCTTTAGTGTGGCTGGTTGTTATATGGTGGGCTTTAAGGCTTTATGAAAAAAAAAATTCTATTTGTTTTAACATGGCTGGGAGAACCAATTTATCCTGAGAGGTATCCTCCAGGTTCTCATGATCAAAATATTCTTCTTCTGAGAGAGCCTGAGAATGTGTATATGCATTTAAAGCTTTCACAGCGCCGTGTGAGGATCCTGAGGAGGATGGCTGCCGCTCAGTTTTGGTTGCTGTATGAGAAACCGTGTCTTTGACAGACTTTGGCTTCATATTTAAATGAGGACTGCCGGGGATGAAACCTCAATGTTCCAGCCGAAGTAGGAATTATATACTTGCAGGTGTTTGACGAACGTTGGGAGGACTCCACTGCCGCCTGTTTTGTGAGAAGTGCTTGTTTAAACTACAGAAATGTGAGTTTGTTACTATTTTTAACCACTTGCTTACTGGGCACTTAAACCCCCCTCAGTCCCAGACCAATTTTCAGCTTTCAGCGCTGATGCACTTTGAGTGACAATTACGCGGTCATACAACACTGTACCCAAATGAAATTTTTATCATTTTTTTCCCACAAATAGAGCTTTCTTTTGGTGGTATTTAGTTACAGCTCGGAGTTTTATTTTTTGCTAAACAAACAAAAAAAGATGCAAAAAAAAAAAAATCATGTTTTAATAGTTTGTTATAAAATTTTGCAAATGGGTCATTTTTCTCCTTCATTGAAGTGCGCTGATTAGGCGGCACTGATAGGCTGCATTGGTGGGCACTGATGGGCTGCATTGGTGGGCACTGATGGGCTGCATTGGTGGGCACTGATAGGCATAGTTAAGGCGGCACTAATAGGCACAGATAAGGCGGCACCAATGGGCACAGATAAGGCGGCACTGATGGGCAAAGATGGGCACAGATAAGATGGCACGGATGGGTGGCACGGATAAGTGGCACGGATGGGTGGCACGGATGGGCACTGATAGGTACCACAGATAGATGGGACTGATGGGCACTGATAGGTGGCACTGATAGGTGGCTCTGATAGGTGGCACTGCTGGGCACTGATGGGCGGCACTGCTGGGCACTGATGGGTGGCACTGCTGGGCACTGATGGGCGGCACTGGGGTGCAGCACCTTTGAGGCAGATTTTGGGTGGCACTGTGGGTGGCACTGTGGGCACTGCTGGGTGGCACTGTGGGCACTGCTGGGTGGCACTGTGGGCACTATGGGCACTGCTGGGTGGCACTGACACGCGAGGAGGAATACTAGCCGATTACCGGCTCCGTTTTATCACATGATCAGCTGTCATTGGCTGACAGCTGATCACGTGATAAGGGGTCGGGATCGACCCCTTACACGGATCGGTGATCAGGCGAGTCTCACGGACTCGCCGATCACAGAGCGCGCCGCGCGCGCCCCTCAGGGGGCGCGCAGGCCGCTCGTAACCGGGACTACGTCAATAGACGTAGTCCCGGCAATCTAGGTCCGCGCTAATGCCGTCATTCGGCAATAGCGCGGATCCCAAGTGGTTAAATAAATTTTGATTTTAATGGAATTACACTATATGGCCCTATGTTTTCTTTCCATATATCCATTATCTTGAACTGGGCCTTTATATGCGAGGAGAGAGCCTACTGTGGTTGTGAAGAATTTTTGGATGGTTGTCTGACATTTTAGCGCTTGCTAGTTCGTGTTATTGGGCATTCCAATACCGGCCAATTCAAGTGTCCACGATCAATAGAGAGCTTGAAAGACCCTTAGAATATACATTCTCTTGGGTCATAACCATCTGGTAAGCCTGCATCTGTTAAGGTGGCGGTATTATCACGTGGGTGTTCACATGTCTACCCTTTTGGGGACCGGACGCTATATTTGAAGTGTCATTTACACGTGGGACTCGAACATTTCTCTGGACACAAAGAGACTTTATATTTGCACTTTCTTATATTTTTTTATTCATGAGCACAACGATTTGGTGTTCACTTATTCATTTAAAAAATTTATTTTTGTAAGGTCTATGTGGTTTTATACATGGATGTTTAATTGTTTATAATTTTGTTTCGATTTAACGGTTTAGCGCTACACTTTTTTAATATTTGTACGGGTGTTTGACAAACACCTGCCGTTATTAGGGCTTTACCATCCTTCAGGTAGCGGAGCTTCAGACGGGCATGTCCGCTCCGCTTGGCACCACACATGCATCTGCTTTTCCTTTCCTACCACCCCTTTTTCCAGTACTCCTCTGACATATTTTCCCATCTCACTTTTCAAACCTTTCTCCTGGGCTCTTCATCTAATTGTTCTCATCCCTTGTGGCTCATATTCTAATTTATCGTATTTGCCCTATACTAAAAATGTTAATATGCTCCTAATACATTGTGAAATACACAAAAACTCTAGATACTACTTATGTATCCCTAATAATTTATAATGTTTTACCTAATGTTTTCATACTCTAGTGTGTTTTTTTGTGTTGAATATTTATATCTAGCATTGCAGTTTGCTTCTTGTTACATTATCACACTTTCTATCAAAAATAAATAAATAGAAAAAACAATATTGAAATGGAAACATACCAACTGTGACCTGGGGGACAGGTAGCAGGTGTAAAGCTCCCTGGGATGAGCAGTTTTCTCAGGCACAGGTACCAACTCCAGAGATCAAGTGACCAACAGTGCTGTGTTTATTTGTGGTATATACAAGTCCATATACAGGTGCTGTACAGTGCTCCAGAAAAACAAAATAAAGGGCAAAAGTAGCAAAACACGAAACCTAGCCGTGTCACGGCTCTAGCTATACAATCTGCAGGCCCTCACTACCAGGCTGAACAACCCTTACGCTTTTCAGTCTCTACAAAGAACTGCTTAACAGGTTTTACCAACCTTACTCTCTTCAAAGACCAACTTTGTGTGAATGTCCCAGGCAGAGAGCAAAGGCTGTCTGCTCAGGTGAGCTTAAATTAGCCTGGGGAAGAGGACCAAGACCCGAACTGGATCATGGATCACAGATTTCTAAATGTGTACGAGAGGAGCCTGGGAGACGTATAAACCCTGAAAAGGACTTTTCCTGGCTCTCTCTGGGACGCTCTGCTACACAACATAACAGTTAGTTGCCTCTGTATATCAGTGATATTTAGCATTTTGGGCATTGTTTCTGTAAGGGAATGGCTTTTTAAACAATGTCCTTTGCAATTCTACGCTAATAATAAGATAATAATAATAAGAGTTTTATGTTTATCAACACATCCCTGGTTGTTAACTGGTGGAAGGTAAAAGTCATCATTTAACTGACAGTTTTAAAGTATAACTATCTTTGCCTCACCTGCAATACCTATTATATTACATAACAGTAAATGTAACCCCCTCTACCCATTTTGTACAATTTTGTATAATTCCATTTTATTTTTCCTGATGTACTTTAAATCCCTAATATAAAGTTAAGTATTGCTGTCCGATATCGTCATTGACATATATTTTACAATGTCTCACCTTTAGTTATGTCCCAGTTAGTTTCCTATATCTTTTTAAACATGTTATTGTGGGAAAAAATAAATAAAGCATTACTAAAGGCAAAACTTTTTTTTAGTTTTGGAAAGAGGGGTGGTGGATTTTTATTGCTATCTGTGTCCCTGTTAGGCAGATTCACCCTCTCTATTTATCCTGTTTACCGTTCATTTCATTGAAAGTGAAAGTGAAAGTAAAGGAAAATACCAGATTTGGGGTTGTCCCCAGAAAAGTAATAGAGGGAATATCTTACAATAGGGACACTAGTTCTGTTGACCTGGGGGACCCCAAGAGATTCCCTCTCACTTCCTGTTTGGCTATGGGACAGGAAGTGATGGTAAATCTTCCCAATACAGATGGTAAAATAAACCACACAAATTGTATTTTGGACAGCATTAGGAAGCATAAGAACCCCTGTTAGGTTTTTGCTAGGTAGATTTCCCAATACAGTCACAATGAAAACAGTCAAACCATAGAGGAAGTGATGAGAAATCTGCCACAGAGACACAGGAGATTATTTACTAAAGGAAAATCCACTTTGCAATACAAGTGCACTGCAAGTGCACGTGAAAGTACACTGAAAGTACACTTGGAAGTGCAGTCGCTGTAGATCTGAGGGGGACATTCAAGGAAAATAAAAAACAGCATTTTAGCTTGCACATGACTGGAAGATAAAATCAGCAGTGCTTCCCCTCAGATCTACAGCGACTGCACTTCATAGTGCACTTTCAGTGCACTTGTAGTGCAAAGAGGATTTGCCTTTAGTAAATCAACCCCCACAGGGGCTGATTTACTAAAGGCGCTTTGCAAGTGCAGTTGCACCAGAGTTTGGTAAATGAGGTGAAAATTCACTTTGCAAAGGATACCCAAAGACAGAGTGCAACTGAACTTTGAAAGTGCACAGTCTATTTGCCTTTAGTCAATCAACCTCACAGACAGCAATACAAGTTGACTGGGTTCCTAGCCTTTTCTTACTCTACTAGAAGCAAAAGAGTTTTCTCTCTGTCTGCTGCGGTTAGCAGTAAAACATGAAAATTGTCCTAATCCTTCCTTACCTTCAGATTCCACCTCTCACCTTATTTCCTTTTATTAACGTAGTTTGCATAAAAATGTTCTGTGTTGTTTCTCATGATTCTTCCTCCCCTGACTCTTCTTTCTTGTAGTGGGATCTGGTCTGTAGTCATCGTAGAATGAGACAACTGGCTCAGTCCATTTACATGTCAGGAGTTCTGGTTGGGTCCATTGTGTTTGGAGGTCTCTCAGACAAGTAAGATTTTGCCAGATCATATGTTCCACTGTCTATCTAGCAAGGGCATAACTACATATGGGGCCCCATAGTAAAGACTACTGTCATTTATCTTAACATAAGGTATGTGCAAATGAAGGCAGGTAGCAGGAGAGATGTCATCATTTGGCACCATTCTTTCTATGGCAATTATCAATTGTTTGACACAGTCTCGAGACATAAAACACTTGGTGTGTAAAGCACGGTAAAACCCCTCATGGATTTTTTGAGAGGTTGATCAAAATGTTGGTAAAAAATATATATTTTACAGTAACAAGATAAAATAGTACAAATCAGCGATGAACATCATATAGTATTAAATGGGTTGTAAAGCTTTGTTTTTTTATTTTCTAAATAGGTTCCTTTAAGCTAGTGCATTGTTGATTCACTTACCTTTTCCTTCGATTTCCCTTCTAAATGTTTTTTTTCTTTGTCTGAATTTCTCACTTCCTGTTTCTTCTCAGTAAACTTCACACCATCATCCTAGCGGTTTTAGTCAGCCAGAACAGCTTACTGAACAGCTTACTGAGGAGGAACAGGAAGTGAGAAATTCAGACAAAGAAAACAAAGGAAAAAAACATTTAGAAGGGTAATCGAAGGAAAAGGTTAGTGAACCAACAATGCACTAGCTTAAAGGAACCTATATAGAAAATAAAAAACAAACCTTTACAACCCCTTTAATGCACGCTTCAGAGTGGTAGAGTGGTGGTAGGGTGGCCACAGAACATTTTTGAAAAAAAGTTTTTCTATGTTTCTGTTATAAAATTTTGTTTTCTCCTTCACTGATGGGCACTGATGAGGAGGCACTAATATGTAGAATTGATAAGCAGCTCTGATATGCAGCACTGATGAGCACCGATATGTGGCACTGATAGTGGCACTGATGGGCACTGACAGGTGGCACTGATTGACACTGACAGGCATCACTGATGGGCACTAATAGATGGCACTGATGGGCAGCACTAATGATGAGGTACTGACAGCCTTTACTGATGGGAACTGACTGACACTTTGGTGGGCACTGACTGGCAGCTGATGGGCAGTGATTGGCAGATGTGGTGGGCACCTCTGATGGGGGCTGAGCTGACAATAAATGCACTGATTGTCAGCGGAGACCCCCTTCTGACAGCAAAACCGCCGATCGCCTCTCCCTATCAGTGCGAACCAAGGAGAGACGTTTACCGGCACTTCCTGGTTACACGCTGTGATCAGCTGTGATTGGTCACAGCTGATCGCGTGGTAATGAGGTGGTCATGAAAAAGTGATCATGACGTGGTCATGAATTGATGAATTTCAGATAAAGAGAAAGTGTGCTCAATGAAGGCTGTCCAGCGAGTAAAGAAACGTTTGGTGGGTCCGAAGTTTTGTAACCAGTTTTTTCAGATACAAGAGCATTTTCAGCTCCCTCTTGAATGTGGAGCGAGATGGACTGTGTGGAGATGTCAAGGCCTTAGGTAGGGCCCTCCTGGCCACTAGAAGACAAAGATGCATTCAATGGGTAATCGATAGGGGTTTACCGGTGTCCAGAGAGGCAGCATCAGTAGGCACTCTGTAGCTGAACAGACAAATTAGGGGGTCCGTAGGCAGCCTGGGCCTGGTGATTCCATAGATGTAGTGAACAATTTTATCCTAGTAATCCTGAATTGTTGTACAAGTCCAGAAACCATGTAGTAGCGTGGTGACACTGCCAGCAGAGGATTTGATGAGTTCATCAGAGCGTGTATAAACCCCCTGTCGATGAGCATGAATTGTGTCCATTGCTCATTGACTGGAGCTTTGTGGTGTCCTCTATCTCTAGGAGATCCTTAGACCAGGTTTTTTTGCCCCATCGAGGATGTGGTTTGTTGCAGTAGTTGAGAGTATAGTATCGAGATGGAGTAAGTTCTTGTTTCACCACCCTGTCCACCACTGGATGTTCCAGTGTAGTCTGTATTTGGCCTAGTTGTGTTTTAAAAAAATCCACCAGCTATTAATTGTGAAAGATATGGTGAGGGGGTTGACAGTACTGCTTAAAGATCTCCTGAAAGGATCAGAAGGTACAGGTGCCTGGGCGAATTGAAAAAACAGCTCGTGTAAAACCCTGGGAGGTCTAGAGGAGGAAAGCCTCATGCTCCATTCCTGGAGGGAGCATGGGAATTAGCAACACCATTAGAAATTGTAGATGGAGCACCTATGAGTCTACATATCTCCCACCACGCTATCATGGTGTCCTGGATTAAAGAGTTACTTCTTAAATGGGAAGATAAGACCTTCAATGGAGAAAGAAGCACCACTGACAGATTGAGGGGGGATACTCAGACCATCTGGTATACCCTAAAGTTTGTGGACCGATGTAGTAGCTAATCTATGCCCTGCCTAAGAAGACATGAGAGATTATATAAAATGATGATTAGACAACCCCTCCTTCATGTTTAAGAAGATACCGTTTATGGCTAGCAAATACAAGGCCATTTGGATCGCCATAGAAAAGCCGATAGGGCCTGTTAAGATTTTGTATATATTTATGCTTAAGCAATATGGGTAAAGTTTGCAGGGGATATAGCAGTCTGGCAAATGAGACCGTCTTCTGAAAAACGAAATGGGAAGAGTCATTCTGCCACGTACCTTCAAGCAGTGCCTGACGAGCAGAGGAGGTACGAGAAGCAGATGGCAGTGGTAGTAGAAGGGGCTGGTTTGCTGTGGATGCAGGCACATTGTGGATACAGGTGTGCTCTGGATGCAGGTACATTGCAGGAGCTGGTGTACTGCGGATGCATTTATGTAGAGGCTGTTGGAAGCTGAGGAGACTGCTCAGACAAGCCAGGTTATACACAGGAGATCAGATACATCAGAGACATCAAGCAAAGAATGGTCAAAGTTCAGGCACAGGTTTGGCAGCAAAGAAAATCAAGTAGATGCAGAAGAATCAGGGTCAAGGCAAGCCAGGGTCAGGATTGGAGAGAATCAGGATGCTCAGGAAGCCAGATCAAACAAGATCAAGGACAGGAACAGGATACAGGGGAAAGTTGCAGATCAGACAGCAAATCCCTAGTGCAGCTGCCCTCCTTATATATGATATTTGGGCGCCAATGGTAATGGGGCGCACGCACACACGTGCAAATATTTGTGTGCATGTGCCTATTCAAACAACTGTGATTGACAGGCTGGATATTTGTGTGGTTATGCCCATGCATGCCTGATTGCCTCTGCCCTTGCACCTCTGCTGCACTATGGCCGTCATGTTCCTGACACTACTACGCTTCCAGTTCATGGGTGATCTTTTCAAAAATAGGAGAGTAGTTAAGTTGATAAAGAGATGATGGATCACGTCCTATTCTAATATCTAGATAAGTTATATACCTAGTGACCGCCTACAGTGGGCAGGATTGGGTCCATAGTCTGGAGTGTGTTGGAAGGGGGGTGTAGTGGGAGAACCTCACTGTTGGTGAAATGAATTTGGAAACCCGAACATTGTTGAAAGTTGGAGAAAAGATCCTGGCTGATAGGAAGGCCATTGGATACCACAGAGGAAAAGATTAAAATATAATTCGTGAAAAGTGCAGTGCACATCTTTGTATCACCAATCTGAATGCTTGTAAGAAGTGGATGGTTATTAAGAAGCCAGGACGGGTATTCTCTGGCCAGGTTGAAAAATAAGAGGGAAAGAAGGCAGCCCTGACACATGCCCTCTGTCAAATGGATAGGAGCTTAAGTTCCTGAAGTGACCAGACACGCTGTGGAAGCTGAGTACATCGACCGTATGAATTTCACTACTAGGCCCAAGAACCCAAATGTCCTTACCACCAGAAATAACCATTGGAAATTAATATTATCAAAGGCTTTTTCCGCATCAAGGGAATTAATGGCCGTGCCATTTCCGGGTGGAGTTTAGCTTGTTTCAGGGCAATGATGACCTTGCGGATATGAAGAACTGTCTGCCCATAAAGATCCCCGCCTGTGCTGGATGTAAAATTTTAGGGAGGTTAGTAGCCAATCAGGAAGCAACGATTTTAGACAAGATGTTTGCATCTACATTAATTAGGGATATCGGGTAATAAGTACCAAGGCGAGTCGGGTCTTTCCCCTTTTGCACCAGTAATTTTATAAACGCCATGGATCCCATAAGAAGATAGGGTCCTCCCTCTCAAATACCATTAAAAACATGTAGCATCGTGTGCCGGTATATAGTCTTGGGTCAACTTGTAGAATTCTGGCGAGTATCCATTGGGACTAGGAGGGGCCTTGTTATTTGACAAATGTTTAATGGCAGAGAGGATTTTGACTATCGAGAGCATTTAGCATGTTCATCTGGGAGTCGGATAATGCAGGCAGTTTGAAGAAAGTGAGAAGGGATTCCACCTTATCTAAGTCTACGGAATCCTCAGAGTGCAGTCGTTCATAAAATTCAGTCTTAAAAGAGGTTATTTCTGGTTGGGAATTTGTAAGGGACCCTTAATATTCCTCAGCGATATGATATGTATGGGTTTGCGAGGCCCACAGAGATTGGCAAACATCTTACCAGCCTTTTTGTCAAATTTATGGAATTGTAGAAAGTGGTAGTTTGCCTTGGTCCATTCACTTAGGTCTTCCCAGAAGTCAAAGCAATGTTTTGTGGCTAGCCAGGTCTGTCTAGTCTCTGAAGAGTGGTTTGATAGTAAATCTGCTTGGGCTTTACGGAGAGCATCACTTGCCTAACAGAATTGCTCTAAAGAATGCTTTTTAAATTGGGTTGATTTTTGCCTCGTAGGACATCCTGTCTTCCAAAACAGATTGGGGTCAGATATATGCTTGGTTAGTATTCTGATTAGTTGGTTATTCTGATTAATAAGAATGAAATCATTCAATGAAGTATAAATTGAATGGAAAACAATCCCCATTATCCATTTTATAGGATGGGAACTGCCATGGAGAAGGCGTGCTACAGGGTTTGAAGTCATCTAGGGTAACCAATAGGACTATGGTCCCAGATGGTTATTGCAGTGCCTGGGGAGTTGACTGCATAAATGTTGGTAATGGCTAGTCCTTTGACACTATTGTTAAATGGATTGCTAGTTTGTGGCCCTCCTGATCCCTGTCCACCGAGCAGATAGTGTATGGCAGGCATTTGTGAATGAGGATGGCTACTCCCTCTTTTTGCTCCACTGCTGAGGAACCAACAACCTCTCCCACCCAGAGTTTCTTAAGGCAGTGAAAGACATTTTCAGTCAAATGGATCTCCTGGAGAAGAATCACATCTGCCTGTAGATGTTTTAAGTGATAGGTTTTTCATCCGCTTGTTCAGCGCCCCTTGAAATGACCTGTATAATTGAAGCTGGGCTAGTAAGGGCTTGCTAAATTAAAATTCCCCTGATAAAGAGAGGAAAGAAGGGAGAAGACGTGGACCCACACCCTACTCTAAGAGCAGTAGCTCTCTTATACATGGAAGGGAAAGCTAATATTTAAGATGTACAGGGATCAGCCTAGTACCCTGAGTGTAAGAGACCCTGAAGGAGTGATCTAGTCTACTCAAAACAGAACAGGAGTTAATTTAAGCTCAACCAAAAGAAATAAGGAGGCTAAACCATAAAACATCAGTCATATATATCTATTGACTTCACTTTTTTCAGTCCAACACACATAATATGTTGGGGACAAAAAAAACCACACCAGAAACACCATCTGTATCTAGACAAGGAAGCTAGCATTTCCTGACAAGAAAAACCATGCAGAGCATACAATGTAAAACAGGATTCTCTGACTTGGAAGCCTTTGAAGTGGGGAAAGCATCAGTTGGTTAAGTACAATACCGCCAGCTCAATATCAGGTATGCCCCATGGTAAGCAGAGAGGTGTCATCCTGTAGCGATCAGCGAATAATTGACCGGTTAAAGAAAGAGGCATTGAGCCCATGCTTGGAAGGAGGATTTGTAGGGCTGCTTTGTTGCCTAGATACACCCGTGGCTAGAGAGTATGGATGAGCCGAAGACAAAAACTGCCTTTTTTGGGAGCAGTGATTTTATTAATGCTTAAAGTGAAACAATAAAAATGAAATATTCATTTAAATATTGTGCCTGGGGGTGTCCTTAGTCTGCCTGTAAAGTAGCACATCCTTTCCGTGTTTATAACAGTACCACAGTAAAGTAATAAATGTCATTTAAAACTGCTTGTGGCTGTAATGTATTGTCAGATCCCGGCAATCTAAATAAAAATCATTTAAAAAAACAGTGTGGGTTCCCCCCAGTCCATTACCAGGCCCTTTGGGTCTGGTATGAATATTAAGGGGAACCACATCCCAAAAATACAAAAAAATGGCGTGGATGTCCCCCCAAAATCTATATATACTATATGGCTTGCCCTATATACTCTGGGGCCTTAGGTGTTGGTGTAATCCCTCACATTTACTCTTGTTGGTCGCAGGAATGGGCCCTGCTGTGAAATATTATATCAAAAATTGTAAGTACATGCCCCTGTTAAACAGGGGCATAAAAATTGGGCCTTGGATGGTGGGCCTTGGGTGGTGGAGCCCTAAACCAAAAATATTGTTGGAAGCTAGCATCATCAAGATTGAGGAGGAAAAGGATAGCCAGCACAGGCAGTCTTCAAGGGATCCCAGATCCATATCAAATCCAATCAGTTACATCAGCATTAGGTGCTTGATAGCTGCTGATCAAAGACTAATTCATTTTCATGAATAAGCCTATCAATGGAGTCTGTGGACAGGTACACTCTTTGATCTGCTACAAACCCTCAAGCAGCACTGAATGTGCAATCAGAAAGCATGCTGGATGCAGGACAGGCCAGTAGCTCAATTGCATATTGAGCAATTTCTGGCCAGTGGTTCATCCTCAAGAAACCCAGTAACCCAGTGGATGCTCTGTTGGAAAGGTCTCCAAGTACCCTTAGATATTCCATGACCATATAATGCAGACGCTGGCGATGGTTGCTTGAACAGATCAGACGGCACTGAGAACTGACATTTTTTTAAAGACATTGGTCAGCCAGCCACCTTCTCCACCGCTCTTCCTCTAACTGAACGAAGCCTCAGCAACACGTTGTCCAGCACCAGGAAATGGTAACCTCCCAGGGTCTGGAAATACATTACACAAACCTTTCTTCAAGGCCTCCTGAAGATGTTTCATCTTCTGCTCCCTCTGCAAAGGCAGGATGAGTTCTGCAACTTTACCCTTGTAAGGTGGATCAAGAAGGGTTGCCAGGCAGTAATGATCACTCTCCTTGAAACCACAAATTCTAGGGCCCTTTCTCAGGCATTGCAGAATCAGGGTACTCTGGGTTACTAAGGATCACATTATCCCTAACTATCTCCTCCCAGCCACATACAACTCCTTGGGTTTCTAGGGAATGAAAAGAATCTCTTGAAGACTGCTGCTCAGTGTTATCCTCTACATCTATGCTGACACAATCTTCCTCCTCCTACTCTTCTTCCCGGGTTTTTGGCAGGCCAGCAGGAATGCTATCTGGATAAAGGGGGCCTTGAGAGGAAAGGAAGCCCTCCTCTTCCTCCTGCTGTTCTGCCTCAAGTGCCCTTTCCATCATTCCACAAAGTGTGTGTTCCAGCAGGAAGACTAGAGGGACAGTGTCACTGATGGATGCATTTTCGCTGCTCACCATCATTGTGGCCTCCTCAAATGGTGGCAGGACAGTGCATGCATCCTTAATCAGTAGCCGCTGGCATGGTGAAAAGAAGCCAAGCTCCCCTGTCCCTGTCCTGGTGCCATACTCACGCAGGTACTTATTGATGGCCCTCTGCTGTGTGTGCAGCCGCTGCAGCATTGCTAACATTGAGTTCTACTGATGGGCATGTCACAAGCGAGGCAGTTGCTAGGTAGCTTGCATTCCCTTTGAATGTCAGCCAGCCGAGCACTGGCATTGTATGAAAAGAAATAAACAGAAATTACTATAGACTTCTCTGGCCTGCCTTAGGAGATCTTGTAAGCCTGGGTACCTGCTCAAGAACTGTTGCAACACCAAAATTCAGGACACGTGCCAAACATGGAACATGGGTCAAGTGTCCCTGTCAGAGGACCATTCCTGGCTGAAACTGGTGTGGCATCAACCAACTCTGATCCTGCCCCTGCAGAGCTGACAGAATCTCTGCCCCAGTGTGGCTCCTGTCTCCTAGGCGGTCCAACTCAAGCACTGCATGGCATCTTTTAGCCTGACTTGTGCATAGCCCCTTGACCACTTATGGAGCACCACTGGTTCAGAGGAAAAATCTGCAGAAGAGGCCATAGAGGAAGAAGAAGAGGAGGTGTGGAGGAAAGAGCTGTGGCAGAATCACCACTAGCATTTTGGAGGTGTGGGGGTGGAACAAGCTCCAACAACACTGAACCCTGTCCTGGATCCTTCCCAGCTGCCAGCAGAGTTAGCCAGTGTGCCGTGAAGGTAACATCCCTGCCCATGCCTGCTGGACCATGAGTAAGCGGTAATATGAACCTTACTGCTGATTGTCCTGTCCAACGAGGCCAAAGCATTGCCTTTCACATGCCGGTAAAGAGTCGGAATGGCTTTCCATAAAAAGAAATGGCATTTTGGAACCTGCCACTGAGGTACAGCACATTCCACAAATTAACGAAAGGGGCAGAGTCTACCTGCTGAAAAGGCAGCAGTTGCAGCAACTGGGGTAGGGAAATGTGCCTGCTAAAATCAATTGGTGGTGTACTGCTAGCAGATTGGCTGCAAGTACTTGGAACACCTATTGCTCTACCTTCATTCCTCTCAGTGCAGGTTTTTGAGAGGCCTGAAGGGTTGGAGATCCCAGATGAGGAGCAAACAGAAGTCCACCTTTTTCTTTGATGTGGGTCTTTCAAGTGCTGTTAACGGACAACTAACGGACTGCATGGAAGGTTATCATATGTCAAGCATGTTGTGCCCAAGTGGCTGCTGCCTTCTTGGAGTTGTGCCACATCCTGCCTTCTTGGAGTTGTGCCTCCTCCTCCTTATTTTCCTCCTCTCTTCTCTCAGGCACCCAAGTACAGTCAGTGACAGTGACTAAGGTTGAGCCCAACACCCTCCGGTTCGCAGCAGAACATGCAAACAGGCAAAAATTCAAACACCATTCAATTCTATGTGACACGAAAATAAATAATCAAAAGTGCTAATTTTAAAGGCTTATATGCAAGTTATTGTCATAAAAAAGTGTTTGGGGACCTGGGCTTTTTTTTTCTGGAGCAATGTTTTTTTAATGATTGAAACAATAAAAATGAAGTGAAACAATAAAAATGAAATGTTCCTTTAAATATCGTGCCTGGGGGGTGTCTATAGTATGCCTGCAAAGTGGCAAATTTTTCCCATTGTTTAGAACAGTACCACAGCAAAATTTCATTTCTAAGGGAAACATTGTCGTTTAAAACTGATCGCGGGTGTCGAGTTTCGGCAATATAGATAAAACTCATTGAAAAAAAGAGCATGGGTTCTCTCCCACCATGTCCATTACCAGGCCCTTTGGGTCTGGTATGAATATTAAAGGGAACCCCGAACCAAAAAAAAAAAAAAAATGCGTGGGTATCCCCCTAAAATCCATACCGGGCCCTTCAGGCCTGATATGGAAATTAAGGGGAATCCTGCACCAATTATTTTTACAAAAATGGCGTAGGGGTTCCCCCAAAATCCCTACCAGATCCTTCAGGTCTGGTATGGATTTTAGGGTAAACCTACACCAAATTTTTTTTTAAATGGCGTAGGGTCCCCCCCAAAATCTATACCATACCCTTATCCGAGCACGCAACCTGGCAGGCCACAGGAAAAGAGGGGGGATGAGAGAGTGAGAGAGCGCCCCCCTCCTGAACCATACCAGGCCACATACCCTCGACATGGGGCGAGTGCTTTGGGGTCTGATGGGGGTATGTGAGCGGGAGGCTTATTGGAATCTGAAAGCCCCCTTTAACAAGGGGACCCCCATATCCTGGCCTCCCCCTGTGTGAATTGGTAATGGGGTATATACACACACATATATATATATATATATATATATATATATATATACACACACACACATATACATATATATATATATATATATATATATACACCGCCTGAAGTGTATTAGAAACAGTACACCACCAAATGCACTGTAGATATAGGCATACACTGGATGCAGAATATGTATATATATATGAGACTGTATATATATATATATATTGTAATGTTCGGGGGACCAGGTAGATCGCAGGACACAGGCTTTACTCACAACAAAGGGTTTATTAAACTTAAATCGCTTTACAGCAGCCAAAAACACAAAGGAAAAAGTTTTTAGTCTCACCGACTTGCACAGTTCAGAATAGCTGTCTCTATCCAAACAGAGCTTGATCTTGATGGCAGGTAGCTTCCCCTGCCAGGAGCCTTCCAAACAGGACACTGCTGTCCACTTCAGTTGCTGTAACCCAGAACAAACACCAAACACCATCCACCATGTGTTCTCCACTCCTCCACACCCATCTACAACTTCCTGTCTTGCTTTTTAAAGACACTTCCTTAACAGGTGGGTTAATCAATTTTATTCCCTTAAAGAGAGCACAACCCAAACAGAGGGGAAATATAGCGTCCTTCCAGGACCCAGCCACGGCGTCCATTACATATCCCCCCCCTGTGCCCCAACGCCAAGGAGGTGGAGGCAACAGTGGAGCTCAAACAATGGACTCGGGAGAGGGCATCTGCATTTTGATGCAGTCTCCCGGGCCTATGCTCCACCACAAATTTAAATTCCTGGAGTGCCAGGAACCACCGGGTAACCCTGGCATTAGTCCCTTTTCCCTGTCTCAGCCATGTTAAAGGGGCATGGTCAGAAATCAACCTAAACTTCCTCCCCAAAAGGTAATATCTGAGGGATTCCAGAGCCCACTTAATGGCCAGACACTCTCGTTCAATTATGGCATAGTTTTTCTCTGCTGGTGTTAACTTCCTGCTGAGGAAGACTATCGGGTGTTCCTCGCCATGAATAACCTGTGACAACACCGCTCCCAATCCTACATCGGAAGCATCAGTCTGGACAACAAACTCTTCTGAAAAATTAGGTGCTACCAGGACAGGGTGTTGGCACAGCGCCGACTTGAGCTCCAAAAAAGCCTTCTCAGCGTCTGCATTCCACCCCACCATGACCGATTTCCGACCCTTAGTCAGCTCGGTCAACGGAGCCGCCAACGTGGCGAAGTTGGGTACAAATCTCCTGTAGTATCCCACCATGCCCAGGAATGCACGTACCTGCTTTTTTGTGAGGGGGCGGGGCCAATTCTGTATAGCCTCTATCTTGTTGACCTGAGGTTTCACTACCCCTCTACCCACGATATAACCCAGGTATTTCACCTCCTCCATTCCCAAAGCACATTTTTCAGGGTTTATTGTAAACCCCTCCTTCCAAAGAGAGTCCAGCACTGCCTGCACTTTGGGCAAATGCGATTCCCAGTCTTTGCTAAAAATGACTATATCGTCCAAGTACACTGAGGCGTACTCCCGGTGAGATCGTAAAATCCGATCCATTGCTCTCTGGAACGTGGCTGGAGCAGTTTGCAATCCAAAAGGCATCCTTTTGTACTGAAAACTCCCCTCTGGGGTAGAAAAAGCAGTTTTCTCTCTAGCAGCCTTAGTCAACGGTATTTGCCAATACCCCTTGGTAAGGTCTAACGTAGTGATATACCTGGCTGGACCTAGTCTCTCGATAAGCTCATCTACCCGGGGCATAGGGTAGGCATCAAACCGGGAAATTTCATTAAGTTTCCGGAAATCATTGCAGAATCGCAGAGTCCCGTTGGGCTTCGGTACCAACACAATCGGGCTCGACCACTCACTCTGCGATTCCTCAATAATCCCTAAGTCTAACATCTTTTTTACTTCCTCTGAAACGGCCTTCCTTTGAGCCTCTGGGATGCGGTAGGGCCGGATAAAAATTTTGACTCCTGGTTCTGTGACAATATCATGCTCTACGACACTAGTGAGCCCGGGCAAGTCTGAAAATTTTTCTTTATTTCTCTGCAAGAACTCCTTTGCCTGCTGACTTTGGGTTTTAGACAGGGTATTTGCTACTTGGACACTCTCCACCCCAACCCGAGGCTCAAGTTTTGTACTAGCCAGGGAGGTCGCTGGTTCCCTGTCTGTCCAGGGCTTTAACAAGTTTACATGATATATCTGGAAGGGTTTCCTCTTGCCTGGTTGGTGGACTCTATAATTTACCTCTCCCATTTTTTCTACAACCTCGAAAGGGCCTTGCCATCTGGCCAAGAATTTACTTTCCACAGTGGGAATCAACACTGCTACTCGATCCCCCACTTGAAAGTTCCTAATTTTGGCTGCCCTATTAAAGACCCGTCGTTGAGCCTCCTGGGCTTTTTGTAAATGTTCCTTAACTAGCGGCATCACAGTTCGGATCCTCTCCTGCATTTGAGAGACATATTCAAGAACACTTTTATGCTGAATTGGTTCACTTTCCCATTCTTCTTTAACAAAGTCCAGTAGTCCGCGAGGTCTCCGCCCATATACCAATTCAAAGGGCGAAAACCCAGTGGAGGCCTGGGGCACTTCTCGGATAGCAAATAGGAGAGCTGGTAACAGGCAGTCCCAGTCTTTCCCATCCCTTTGTACCACTCTCTTGAGCATAGACTTAAGGGTCTTATTAAAACGTTCTACCAATCCATCTGTTTGGGGATGGTAGACCGATGTGCGCAGCTGTTTAATCCGGAGCAGTTTGCATACATCAGCCATAACCTTCGACATAAACGGGGTGCCCTGGTCTGTGAGTATTTCCTTGGGAAAACCTGTCCGTGTAAACAACTGGAATAACTCCCGTGCAATAGCCTTAGAGGAGGTATTCCGCAGGGGTAGCGCCTCAGGATATCGAGTGGCATAGTCGAGGATCACCAGTATGTAAGAATGACCTCAAGCCGACTTTACCAAGGGACCCACTATATCCATGGCTATCCTCTCGAATGGGACCTCAATTATGGGCAGAGGGACCAACGGGCTCCGGAAATGGGTCGCCGGAGCGGTCAACTGACAGGTGGGACAAGAGGTACAGTATCTCCTTACCTCTGCTTTCAAGCCTGGCCAGTAAAACCGGTCGGCGATCCGTGCCTCCGTCTTTTCAACTCCCAGGTGTCCCCCTAAAACATCATCATGGGCCAGGTCCAGGACCTTGCGTCTATATTGTTGGGGTACCAATAATTGTTCTACCACATTTTCTCTCACTTTAGTAACCTGATAAAGCAATTCATTACATATTGAAAAATGTGGCCACCGCTCATTAGCACCTGGCTCTTGGGGCTCCCCATTTATTACTACAACCTGTTCCCGTGCCCTGGCCAAAGTGGGGTCCTGCATCTGGGCAGTACCAAATGCCCCCTGGGGAACACCCAAATCTGGCAAGTCAGGGGTAGAGGTCATTTCCTCATCGTCTTCCCCCAGCATTACCTGAAGCGGGGAAGGTTCCCCCCCCCTCAGTGTTCAGGTAGGTCTGAGAACCCCACATATTGACATCTTTAACAGTATCAGCACTATTTTCATCATTATTAACCAAAGTCTTGGCGTTTTTATCAACTGGGTCCATATTATGAACATGTGGCATCTCAGGGTTATTACCCTCTACAACAGCAACAGAGGGACTAGTTTCTTCCCAGTCTCTGGACCTTTCAGATAGTTCTCCTTGTCTCCAAAGTTTTGCAAATAATGGACAGTCTCGTCCTATGATAACGTCATGTACCAAGTTCTTTACCACCCCCACCTCTTGAGTACCAGTGCCACATGCTGTGGAGATGGACACCGAGATGAGAGGGTACTCTCCAGTGTCCCCATGAATGCACACAACCCACAAAATTTTGCTTACCGGACCGATCTTCCCAATTACTCTAGGGTGAACCAGGGTTACCATGCTTCCAGAGTCCAGCAAGGCCCATGCAGGGTGGTGGTTCACTTGGACTTCACACTCAAAATTCCTCTCTCCAAGGTCAAGATGTGTTGTACACGATTTATGGGCATAAAAAGACCCCCTCCGAAGAACCCCGCATTCCATGGGTTCTTCCTGCAATGGGCAGTGGGCCCGAGTATGGCCCCAGGCATGACATCGCCAACATTGTACATCCCCTCCTCTCCAATCAGGAACAGGTCGCTGAGGGGGTAACGGGTGTGACTCTTGGCCTTCCGGGGTGTTGGTTCCAGGGCTCCTGGGGACATCCTTTCGAAGGGCGGCAGTTGGTCGGAAGGGCCGTGGCAGACTGGGCCCTTGACGCTTGGTGGGGCCAAGCAGATCCTCCACCACCGTATATCGTTCCACCATCTCAACAAGGCCGTTCGCGGTTTTGGGGTCTCCATGGCTGACCCACCGTTGAAGGTCATCTGGCAGTGACCTTAAGTATCGGTCCAGCATGACCCGCTCCACAATTTGGGGGCCAGACAACACTTCGGGCTGCAGCCATTTTTTTACTAGTTGCACCAGGTCATGCATTTGAGATCGCGGTGGCCGGTTTGAACGATACTTCCATTGGTGCACTCGTTGGGCCCGAACGGCCGTAGTCACCCCCAACCGAGCCAGTATTTCTGCCTTTAGTTTTTGATAATTTTTAGCATCTTCTGGTGGTAGGTCAAAATAGGCTTTTTGAGAATCTCCGGTGAGGAAAGGAGCAATTAAGCCGGCCCACTGGTCCTGGGGCCACCCTTCTCTCTCTGCCGTCCTCTCAAATGTTGCCAGAAACGCCTCTACGTCATCACTCAGGGACATCTTCTGCAAGAAATGGCTTGCCCTTATGGTCACCTGGTTGCCAGGGGCAACGGCCACTTGTTCACGGCCCTGAGAAAGCTGCTGCACTGCTTCTTTTAAGGCCGCCATCTGATCCTGCATAACCCCTTGTTGGGTCGCTTGCTGGGCTGCTAACTGGGCCACCAACAGGCGAGTATTTTCTTGCTGCAAAGCCAGTGCCTCGTTGTGCTGCGTTTTTTGTACCTCCAGCTGCGTTTTTTGTACCTCCAGCTGGGTTGCTAAGCGCTGATTAGCTTCCTCATGGCGGGTCTGCGCTTGTATATTCGCCAAGGACAGCTGTTTAATTAGCTCCTCCATGGTTTCAGCTTTCCGCAGTTGTGCAGCTTTAACCCAGGACATAAATTCACTATACTGTCCCTTTAAATGTCAGTTCAAATCCACAAAAAAAAAAATAGCAAGAAAAAACGCCTGTTACTTTGTCCTGCCTGCATTCGAGCACCACTTGTAATGTTCGGGGGACCAGGTAGATCGCAGGACACAGGCTTTGCTCACAACAAAGGGTTTATTAAACTTAAATCGCTTTACAGCAGCCAAAAACACAAAGGAAAAAGTTTTTAGTCTCACCGACTTGCACAGTTCAGAATAGCTGTCTCTATCCAAACAGAGCTTGATCTTGATGGCAGGTAGCTTCCCCTGCCAGGAGCCTTCCACACAGGACACTGCTGTCCACTTCAGTTGCTGTAACCCAGAACAAACACCAAACACCATCCACCATGTGTTCTCCACTCCTCCACACCCATCTACAACTTCCTGTCTTGCTTTTTAAAGACACTTCCTTAACAGGTGGGTTAATCAATTTTATTCCCTTAGAGAGAGCACAACCCAAACAGAGGGGAAATATAGAGTCCTTCCAGGACCCAGCCACGGCGTCCATTACAATATATATATATATATATATATATATATATATATATATATATATATATATATTAATACACTGCCTGCACTGACTGAATATCAAGTAAACACTGAATATATAGTCTATGGTAAATGCAGTGTATATATATATATAATCCAAATACCCAATTTTATGCCCACAATTGATCCAGAGGAAGGCGAAAAAAAACCCCCAGCAGAGCATGCTCCAATTTGCTACAGCAGGGGAAAAAAATTCCTTCCTGATCCCCCAAGAGGCGATCGGATTTTCCTTGGATCAACTTTACCTATGTTAGTACCTAGTTATATTATGTACCATCAGGAAAGTATCCAGGCCTTTCTTAAAGCAATCTACTGAGCTGGCCAGAACCACCTATTCCACATTTTCACAGCTCTAACTGGGAAGAAACCTTCCCGTACTTGAAGATGAAATCTCTCTTCCACTAGACATAAAGAGTGCCCCCGTGTCCTCTGGGTTGACCGTACAGAGAACAACTCAACACCAAGTTCACTATATGGACCGCTAATATATATATATATATATATATATATATATATATATATATATATCAAATACACTGCGACTAACTGAATAACCTGCCTGCTTAATCTAACTCTAAATCTAACTCAAGCTATCTTTCTGTCCACGCCAACACTACACACGGCCGTTATGTAAGAACCCTTACACAGTGTGGGACTTAGTCCCCCTGAGCCATGATTGGCCAAAGGCACCCTGCCTTTGGCCAGTTATGGCTCTCTCAGCAGAGAGCGGTATGATTGGCCAAAGCATGCTTTGGTCAATCATCATACAGCAATGCACTGAGATCTCACAGTGCATTATGGGGCATTCCTAGGCTCTCAAATTTCCTGTGAACTGTGAAAGGGTGAACACCCGAACATCTAGCTCATCTAGCTCATCTAGCTCATCCCTACTAGAGAGAATGAGATGGCGGTATTATAGTAGCAGAAGCCAGATTTTTGGCTAGTATAGAATCCACATATTGTTGGGCTTCCAGAGGAGATGTGAAGGAAAGCTTTTCACCTTGAGGAGACTGTAGACAAAGAATGGCGGGAATGTCAGAGAAAATTTCAGTTCAGATTGTGTTGGCACAATAGTGAACAGATGGGAGCAACAGATTTGCTCTGCCTGGAGACTTCCACTGAGTAGTCGGCAAAAAGCAACAATCTGTAGGTATCCATGGTGCTGTAATATGGTGTGCTTATCCGCATAATTTAATAAGCGCACAATAACAGGCCTTGGTTTGAATTGCTGATCTTGTGGGGCACACACGGCGTGCGTGTTCCATCACGCATGGGTGGCAGAGACCTAGAGCCTCAGGAATGAAAGAGTTCAATTAAAGATGTAAGACTCAAGAAGGCCTATAATTCACCGATTTTTCCTACCAGTTCTGTTCTTGAAATCTTCCAACTTAGCAAGTAGGGATTGAGCCACTCTTATGTGAGTAGACAAAATTGCATTTACCTGGAGGAGTTGTTCTTCTACTGAAGTTAACCGCTGCTCTGCCTTCTGTAGCCTGTGAGTCTGGCTATGAAGATCCTGGCACAGCTGTTCCATGCCATGCTGGACAGCCTTGTCCACTGCATCTGAGATCATTGGGGTGAGCAGTTGAGCTAAAGCCTGGGCAATCCTGGCTTGAATGGCACAAACAAGGCCAAGGATAAATGCAAGGAAAAAAACAATCTGTGTCTTTGGTCAGCTGCACTGTAGGAGGAGGAGGCAGATCAGCAATGTCCTCATGTTTTTTGGAAAGGGTCAGGGACTTTTTTCCGGCAGCAGATTGTGTTTTGCATGTAATAGGCTTCTATGGGCCCGCACCAAAAATGCAAGTGTTGCGTTCTTGATGTGTTTTGCATTTTCTTTTTTAGCTAATATGAATGTATGACAGTTCTGTTCATGGAGGGTGATTTTGATGCAACTTTACACTCTCTGGCTCTCAAATAGCATCAAGGTCAATTCAAAGTAGTGCAGGAACCTTTATGTGTTCAAAGTGGCATGTTAGCATCAGGGTAAGGGCTAGGGTTAGGGTTAAGGGCTAGGCTTAAATGTTAGGGTTAGATTTAGAGTTTGGGTTAGAGTTAAGGGTTAGGGTTAGAGTTACGGTTGGGGTTAAGGGTTAGAGTTAAGGGTTAGGATTAGGGATAGAGTTAGGGTTAAGGGTTAGAGTAAGGGATAGGGTAAGAGTTGTGGTTAGAGTTAGGGTTAGAGTTAAGAGTAAAGTTCAAACATTACAGGTACATGATGTGTAAGTTCATTAAGTTTCAGGCTCACAAGCTTAAGCCTTTCTTCAGATCAAACACGCATCTAAAGTCAAAGCTGCACGTATGGCTTAAATACCATAATTTCACACATTTGCAAGCAATTATGTGGTTAGCAATCATTGAATGCAAACTAAATCCTTTTCTTATACATCCTTATATCACAGGTGGGGAAAGGGTTAGACAAACGCAGAACCCTCCCAAATTTCAACAGAAGCCTTCAACACCTTCAATCTGTCAAAAAGAAACATGTACATAATGTATCATCATCTAGACATCACATTGAATAAATGATCACCTAAATGAACATATATAAATCCAGATCTGTATTCAACCCCTTGGAGGCAAGCATATCAAGAAAATGAATCCAATATATTTCTCAATTTTTTTAAATAGATTCTCGGGTACCACTCCTCCTATTCTTATTAATCCCCTCCAGCACCATGCATTTTAATTGAGAAATCGAATGTCCTTTCTCCAAAAAATGTCTTGCTAAAGGCAACTGTACCAATTTGTCTCTGACTGAATATTTATGCCTTTCTAAATGGTCTCTCTGATGTAAAGTAACCCACATGGACAATTTATTGAATATATATCATATGACGATTGGCAAGTGTAGTAACCTTTGATTTTAATATCAAATCCCTTATGTGAATGGGATATACTCTTGCCTTTTATCGTTGAGTTACAGTGTATACACAATAGACATGGGTATGACCCTGTGTTACGGGATCCCAAAAAAGTTACTAATAGGCTAGGAGGGATAAATTGGTGAGATCTGATCAATTGATCCCTTAACATTCGACCTTTTCTATATGAGTATAAGGGGAGCTTGGAATTCACTAATGTTCAGATAATTCTCTCTCAATAGACCCCAATGTTTCTTAAGGATATTGTGAATATGAATTGAATATGGATGATACTGTGAAACAAATGGAATTCTATCATTTCTACGGTGATGCCTATTATCTGCTAAATGTGTATGTTTCCTTTTAACTAATGAAGCTGTATAACCCTGCTTAACAGGCCTGGTTTCCATTTCATTTAATATTACTTCACATTGTTGTGCATCACTATCCCTCCCACTACCCCTCCTAGCCCATTAGTAACTTTTTTGGGATCCCGTAACACAGGGTCATACCCATGTCTATCATATATACAGTGTAACTGCATGATAAAAGGCAAGAGTATATTCCATCCACATAAGGGGTATGATATTAAAATCAAAGGTTACTACACTTGCTAATCGTCATATGTAATATATACAATAAAATGTCCATGTGGGTTACTTTACATCGGAGAGACCATTCAGAAAGTTAAAGATAGGATAGCAAGGCATAAATATTGAATCAGAGACAAACTGGTACAGTTGCCTTTAGCAAGACTTTTTTGGAGAAAGGACATTCGATTTTTCAATTAAAATTCATGGTGCTAGAAGGGATTAATAAGAATAGGAGAGGTTGTAACCGAGAATCTATTTTAAAAAAGCGAAAAGTATATTGGATTAATTTTCTTGGTACGATTGCCCCCAAGGGGTTGAATACAGATCTGGATTTATATATGTTCATTTAGGTGATAATTCATTCAATGTGATGTCTACATAGTAATGCATTATATACATGTTTCTTTTTGACAGATTGAAGGTTTTGTAGGCTTCTGTTGAAATTTGTGAGGGTTCTACGTTTGGCTAACCATTTCCCCACCTGTGATATAAGGATGTATAAGAAAAGGATTTAGTTTGAATCGATAGATTGCTAATCACATAATTGATTCCAAATGTGTGAAATTATGGTATTTTAGCCATAGAGAGAGAGAGAGAGAGAGAGAGAGAGAGAGAGAGAGAGAGAGAGAGAGAGAGAGAGAGAGAGAGAGAGAGAGAGAGAGAGAGAGAGAATATGCCATGATGGAAAGCCTTGTCCATTGCATCTGAGATCATTGGGGTGAGCAGTTGAGCTAAGGCCTGGGCAATCCCTGGCATGAACGGTGTCTGTGTCCTTGGTCACCTGCACTATAGGAGGAAGAGGCAGATCAGTAATGAGGAAGAGGGAGATCAGTAATGTCCTCACCTTTTTTGGAAAGGGTCAGGGACTTTTTTTTTCCAGCAGCAGATTGTGTTTTGCATGTAATAGGCTTCAATGGGCCCGCACCAAAAATGCAAGTATTGCGTTTTTGATGTGTTTTGCATTTTTTTGGGCTAATATGAAAGTATGACAGTTCCATTCATGGTGGGTGACCTTCATGCAACTTTACACTATCTGGCACTCAAGTAGCATAAAGGTCACATCAAAGTAGTGCTTGAACCTTTATGTGTTCAAAGTGGCATGTTAGCATCAGGGTAAGGGCTAGGGTTAGGGTTAGAGTTAGGGATAGAGTTAGGGTTAAGGGTTAGAGTTAGATTAAGGGATAGGGTAAGAGTAATGGTTAGAGTTAGGGTCAGAGTTAGTATAATACAAAAAAGGGGGAAAACACTGCGCTATAGTTTATAAAAAAATGGCCACAACGGCCACAACAGCAGCCAACACCAAAAACAAACGAAGTTCAACAGATAAAACAATAAAAACAGTGTAGCGCTTCAGTAGTAATAATAAATGTAAACAACATAAATTATAAGAATAGCAAAAAAACACATGGATCTAAGTGCCTGAAAATAAAAGTCCAACATTAGACGTTCAATCCACTATGTTGATGGCATAGGAGTGACCAAACTGTCACACGGAAGAGAAATGATGTACTAGACGAATGTGTTCATGCTGGTATACTTGATTGTAAAACATCAGAAAAAAGTAGATAAATACTTCTTACCGGAACAGTTGGACTCACACAGTCATATGACGGTTGAGTCTAGAAGGCTTGAGGTCACAATCTAGGACCAAAGAGTGTAGGGAGAGAGGTCAGTTGAGCTGATGGAGGAGCTCCGGGCGGTTGTAGGCTCAATGATGGATCCTTCCTAATGGAACGTCAAGGTGTCCAAGCTCGAACGCAGCCCGCTGTGCCAGTACTCCAGCCTCCCCCGAGGCGGGGGGAGGCTGGAGTACTGGCACAGCGGGCTGCGTTCGAGCTTGGACACCTTGACGTTCCATTAGGAAGGATCCATCATTGAGCCTACAACCGCCCGGAGCTCCTCCATCAGCTCAACTGACCTCTCTCCCTACACTCTTTGGTCCTAGATTGTGACCTCAAGCCTTCTAGACTCAACCGTCATATGACTGTGTGAGTCCAACTGTTCCGGTAAGAAGTATTTATCTACTTTTTTCTGATGTTTTACAATCAAGTATACCAGCATGAACACATTCGTCTAGTACATCATTTCTCTTCCGTGTGACAGTTTGGTCACTCCTATGCCATCAACATAGTGGATTGAACGTCTAATGTTGGACTTTTATTTTCAGGCACTTAGATCCATGTGTTTTTTTGCTATTCTTATAATTTATGTTGTTTACATTTATTATTACTACTGAAGCGCTCCAGAGTTAGTATAAGGTTAGGGTTAGTGGTAATTGTTAGGGTTAGTGGTAATTGTTAGGATTAGAATGCGAACCCTAACAATCACCGCTAACCCTAAGCCTAATGATTGCCTAACCTTAACTCTAACCCAAATTTTAATCCTAACCCTTAACCCTAGCATGCGACTTTATGCCGTGTACACACGAGCGGATTGTATGGCGTACTTAGTCCGTCATACAATCCGACGGACAATCCGTCGTAGTTTCCACTGAACGGACTTGACCACACACAGATACACAAACAGTCCGTCGAAATCTTGTGCGATGACGTGTACAGCACGTACGACGGGACTAGAAATAGGAAGTCCAAGACACAGCAAAACACCCTTCCGCCGTGTAAATCCTTTCTGGGCATGCGCCATTCTTAGTCCGTCGAACTAGCATACTGACGACCGTATTGTCCGCTGAAACCAAAGTACGACGGACAGATTTTTGGAAAAACCAAAATTCTTAGTACTCCGGACTGCACGCTGAAAAAGTCAGCTGAAGCCCACACACGAGCGGATTGTCCGCTGAAATGTGTTTCAACGGACTAAGTACGTCAAACAGTTCGACCGTGTGTACGCAGCATTAGACACATAAAGGTTCCTCTGTTACTTTGATGCTGCTCGAGTGCCGGAGTGTAAAGTCACATCAAAGTTGCACTCCATGAACAGAATTGTCACACTTTCTTAGCCAAAAAAAGCAAAATGCATCAAAGACGTGTTCAAAAACAGCAAACGTGCCAGAAAAATGCATCAACTGCAACCTGCATAGATGTTAATACAGCAGGAGTCTGTCTGGGATTACATAAAGAGACAGAAGGATTAGAGGCAGCTTACATTCACAATATCTGTGATAGTGGTAGTTCTCCAAGATGTTTGGAACAACCTGCCTGCCAAGTTCTCTCATACTGTGTGCAAGTGTACCTAGAAGAACTGATACTGATTTGAAGCCAAAGGATAGTCACACCAAATACTGATTTGATTTAGATTTTATTTCTATTCACTGCATTCCTACAAAACAGCATTTCTTCACACCTGCCTACAACTTTTGCTCTTTACTATGATGATATGCTAAATGAGTAATGGCAGCCTACATAATTTAATGCCAGGTGTACTTTAAATTTAATGACTCAAATATTTTTTTAGCTGAAATAAAGGGGTAAAGATCTATCTATTCAGTTGTAAACCATAGACGTCCATGTATTTATGATCCAAAGATATCTGAAAATGTATATGTAATGTGAATTTACCCAAAACTGATTTTTTTCATTTTGGCTGGCTGGCCAGTTAGCTTAATCACTTTCTATTTTCTATACCTCAAGAGGATTTCTGCATACATTTTCTCAGGTCAGTCTACCTGCTGTAATATTTAAGTGGAAAGTCAAACAGGCAAACTGATCCATTTGTGCAAATTAGAAATGCCCACAAATAATTGTATACTATCTTCAACAACAAAGTAACATTTTCAAACTGAAACTCTTTGTATTGTTTTTCTTTTGCTTTTGATGTAGTTCATGTTTGATATAGGTTAGATCCCCTAATTTCCGTTCAGTCAACAAGACAGCAGATGAGCAAAATCTTTACTCATCTTGCAGACAATGATAAAAGTATATTTATCAGAGAGGGAGGGTTAGAACTTCTGTCTGTTTTTTATTCTTGTCTCAGTCCTCTTTAGATTTTTATGCTGTTACTGGGAAAAAATAACAGAAATCTCTAGGGGGATACAGAAAGCAACCCTTTACCACCATATTCGAAACACTAGAAAAAAAGTTTTGTCAGGAGTTACACTTTAACTGAGAGTTGACTGATTTTAAAAAAGACTATCTTTTTGAAAATCATGAACTATACACTGTGTAATTACTGGTATACTGTAATACATTGACAAGTTTACAGTAATACACTGAAATGGTATTAATCGTTTTGCTTGGTGCACTGGAATTCAGAAAATATTTCCTGTCATACCAGGTTTGGACGCAGACCTTTGAACATATGGTCAAACCTTCAGATGTTTGTGAGCGGAATATGTGCAGCCTTTGCTCCCAATTACATCACATACTGTGTGTTCAGATTCCTGACTGGAGCATCTCTCTCGGGTATTGTTCTCAACTCATATTCTCTGAGTAAGTATTTTATTTATGATAACACTACTGTATCAATATGGGTGTCCAAAAATCTTGGACACCATTTTCATAAAGTGACCCATAGTACGCAACTGATGTCCGGTGCAATGTGGGGGGGGGGGGGCAAATGCAGTGCCAATGCGCTGATTGCAGCACATTGCACTGTTCCTTTTTTGTTTTAAATACATTTTATTAACATGTCCCGTTTAATAAATTTCTAATGCCCACCATGCAGCGCGAGGCAGTAGATTGCCTCCCACTGTACTGGAAAAAAATACGACCTGCTGTACTTTTGTTTCAGCACATACGGCCTGCCCACCACCGTGGTGTAGTGGAGTGAATCGGGCACATAGGACATAAAGCCTTGTGGAGGGATTGTGCTGGAATAGCCACCCAACACAGTCCCACTGCACCTGATGTGAATGGGCCCTTAATCTCACCCAATAGGGAAGATCTGCTCTTCCTTCTTCTCCTCAGTAGACTTGTGCACATCAGAAAATTTTGTTTCGTTTTGGTTCGTTGTCATTCGTAAAATACATAATTTCGTTCTGTTATATTCGTTATGTTATGTTAATATGTTTTCGGATAATTCGTTATTATTCGTAGAGTGTCGAATTCATTTGTTCGTATTCGTTGAAATTCGCTATTTATGTATGTATAGACATTGATAATGATTCATAGTTTGGAAAGTTGTTTGTTTATTGAATCTTTTAACACACACAATGACAACGTCTCTTCTCCTCGGCTCAAATACAATACAACACCCTTCTAACTCAGTTCTCAGGAATGCACTTTGCCAGTAATCCATCCTCCGGCACAAAATTAATTAGCTGATTGGACTATAAGATTTACTTTGAACTGACCTTTTGTTTCATTAGATCTTTAAAGAATTACCGAATCATGTCGAATTCATTCGAATTAATTTGTTATATTTCTTTCGTATTCGTTATTTTTTTTTATTCGGACATTCGGATGCATCCGAGTGTCCGAAAGATGCAAAATTCGGCCTAATTTCGATTTGTTACGAAACGAATTGCACAAGCCTACTCCTCAGTGGTGTATCATCCATGGGTGCAGGGACTGTTCACAGAACATGGGTCAGGGGGGCACTGTGATCCACACTGCACTCATGTATGATCCCCTGGTTGAGAGTCGGCGAGTGATCGTGTGGCGGGGGGGGGGGGGGACAGATACAAGCACTGATCACCCTATAGCTTTCAATGAAGCAGCTGACTTTTTTTTATAACTGCCTAGGGCAAACTTTTGACATTGCACATGGGCCCACTGATTTCATGATATGCCCCTGCTCCTCCTCCTTTACATTTGTCACATATGGGTTTGGCCCCCTCCTTCCCCCACAGCCTTTAGGGACACACCACAGGTCCCAGAAAGCTGCAGGACCAATCAGATGGCACAGCACAGCTTGCACATGTGCAGTGAGCAGCTGGCTGTGAAGGCGCAAGTGGCCACAGCTGGCTGCCCACAGTTAGTATGCCAGTGTCAGCGGCAGAAGGATGGTGAAGCAACAAGCCGGGTCAGGACAGCGATCCAGGGATAGGTAAGTGTCTGTTTATTAAAAGTCAACAGCTACAGTTTTTCAAAATATAACTAAAGAACCTCTTTAAGGCTCGGTTCACACAGGCGCGACTTGTCCAGGCGACTTCGCCGCCTGACAAGTCGCCCCCGTTCTGTACTACGGAACCGTTCTAATAGGAGCGACTCAAGTCGCTCCGACTTAGAAAAAAGGTTCCTGTACTACTTTTGGCATGACTTTGGGCGACTTGCATTGACTTCTATACAGAAGTCATTTTGCAAGTCGCCGCTGAGGTCGCGGCAGGTCGCGGCGCTGCAAGTCGTGCCGCGTCCTGTGTGAACCGAGGCTAAGGGGAATGCTACACTAGTGATCCTGTTTCTGGCAGGGGCAGATAATGTTTATAATCTTATCAATGTGGGTCAATTGTTTCTGTGAATGGTTGGCAATGGCATATGTACATACTGCTTTCTGCTTTGCATTGCTGTAAGTGATCTTCCTGTTCTCTCTTACAATTTATGGCTATAGGTCTACTCCCACACTAAAATCAATTCACTCCTTACGTGGATGATATTTTATTTCAACAATTGCTAATCAGAAAGGGGAGATTGCAATGAAATATGGAGCTCCCTCTATAGTAGCTGAACTATAATTGTATGTATTTATTATGTTTAAAAATACATAGAACATATACATATAATAGAAAGAGTGTGAAATAATAGCCATGAAAGCCACAGTAAAATTTCTTTAAGATTAATACTACAGAAATAACTCAAAATATGTATTTACTGAAGATACATTATACAGTCTTTTTAATTATGGATGCTCACAGAATTGGCCTTGCTTACCATATAACACTTCAATTTCTCTATAGTTGTGGAGTGGATCCCCACAGAAACACGAGCTTTCACCAGCACAGCCACTGGATACTGTTACACTGTGGGTCAGCTGGTCCTGGTGGTATTGGCTTATCTAATTCAGGACTGGCGTATGTTACAGTTGGCTGCATCCGTTCCTTTCTTCATCTTCTTTTTATATTCATGGTAATTTTTCTATAACTTCTTATTATGCTTTCATATTTTATTACTTACAAATTAATTTTTCTTATGATATATGTCTGATTACATAGCATTTACCATTAGAGCATTGGAAGGCACTAGAAGTATTTGCATTAAAAGTATTGCTTAATTCTAAGTAGAAGATTCACATATTAGGTAGGTTTATTGGATAATTCAAATGTACTGTTCCAACACACTTTTTCTACCAGTAGTAGTCAACTCTATAGCAGGCTACAAACCTAACTATTTCAATTTAAACAGAACCTCAAGACCAGAATTCTAAATTACAGTAGTGCTGAGAGCTGTGTTATGCATATTATTTCAATTTGAGGACATGCTGGAGATAAGTGTAAATAATCCATTCCACTTACCTTAGGAACTACTCTGAAATTTTATGGATGGTCTCCATGTTTAGAAATGGTTAGGCTTCCAGCCTTAACTTACGTTGGGGTGGGCCCTATTCAGAGGGAGTAATATGTGAATAGTCCCAAACAGTGGTACACTCACTGTAATGACTACATTTCCTGGGACACAGTCCACATCTTTATCCCAATTTCCCAGATGAATGCTCCCCTACTCAGGTATAGGCCACCTTAACCTCTTGCAGACTGCCTCATGCAGATATACTGCATCAGATGGGCATGACTGCACAAAACCCCATACGGGTATGTCGTCCCCTTTAAGAGCTGACAGAGGGTGGTTTGGATCCCAATCACGACACCACCTGCCTGGAGTTTGCATGTTCTCCATGTGCCTGCATTTGTTTCCTCTTGGTACTCTGGTTTCCTCCCAGACTCCAAAGACGTAGATGAATTGGATCTTGTTTAAAAATTGCCCTAGTTTGTGTATGTATGAATGTGAGCTAGGGAACTTAGATTTGTAAGCTTCTTGAGGGCAAGTACTGACGTGAATGTACAATGTATATAAGTGGCAGCTGGTTCTTAAAATTTTTGGGGGAGCGCCCATCAAATGCAGCCACTGCACCATCAAATGCAGCCACTATGTCATCAAATGCAGCCACTGCACCCAAATGCAGCAACTGTGCCCATCAAATGCAGGCACTGTGCCCATCAATTGCTGTCACTGTGCCCATCAAACGCACCCACTGTGCCAATCAAACGCAGCCACTGTGCCCATCAAATGCAGCCACTATGCCCATCAAAACGCAGCCACTGTGCCCATCAATTTCTGCCACTGTGCCATCAAATGTAGCCACTGTGCCAATCACACAGTCACTTTGCCATCAAACGCAGCCATTGTGCCCTCAAACACAGCCACTGTGCCCATCAAACGCAAACACTGTGCCATAAAATGCTGCCACTGTGCCCATCATCTTCCTGATAGGCGTCCAATCGCAGAGCTTGTCCTTTCAGCCAATCAGGTGACGGGTAACAGACCTGTGCACCTGATTGGCATAGAAGCGGCTCAGTGTTAGGAAAGCAAATATTCATTTGCTGTTCTAACACACCTGGATGAACTGCAAGTGCAATGATCTGTGCTTGCAGTTCACCTTTTTTGAAGCCTGTTAGAGCCTATGGCTCTAATCAGGTGCTTCAAAAACACCCCCCCCACCGCTGTAATTCA